>NW_013666226.1:135567-179995 GCF_000517525.1 Limulus polyphemus
AACGTTCATAAGTGTCAACGATGGTTCAGCAAATTTCGTTCAGGTGGCTTTTGCCTTAAAAACTGTGATTGCAGGGGCCGACGTGTTGGAATTGATACTGATGCTCTGAAAACGCTTGTTGAGTCTAACCCAAAACAACACATTCGTGAAATGGCCCATAAAGAAGGTGTTTGGGTGCCTCACGAACTCTCCAATGATCATAGTTTCCAACGTGTGAATGTTGCTTCATCTCTTCTGGCATGTAATGCGCGTGAACCATTTTTGGACAGAATTGTCACCGGTGATGAAAAATAGATTCTCTATGCGAATATCAACCAATGGCTCAGTCCTAGACAAAAACCACTTCCAACCCCAAAACCTGGACTCCATCCGTAGAAAGTGATGCTTTGCATTTGGTGGGACAGCGAACTGTCAATGCAGAGATCTATAGTCAGCAACTGGTACGTTCAAATCAAGCCCTTCATCAGAAACACTCTTCACTAGTCAATCGGAAATGGGTTCTTCTCCGCGACAATGCACGTTCACATGTGGCACGTTTGACGTGATTATGGATTTGGGTTGGGAAGTTCTCTCCCACTTACCATAATCTCTAGATATGACACCATATGATTACCAGCTTTTTCATTTGCTGCAACACCATCTTAATGGGAAAACATATACAAATGTGAAAGGTGTTAAAGAGGACATCGACATCTTTTATGTTTCAAAGCCAAGTGATTTCCTTAATCAGGGCATTAACAACCTGATTGTAAGATGGAAAACCATCATCGATAAGAATGGAGAATATTTGATTTTTTAAATGTTTTGTTTTAATATATAAGTTGTTTTGGTTTTTCATTTAAAAAAAGCGACATTAATTTCTTGACGACCTAATATATGTGTCTATGTGTGTGTATGTGTATATATACTTATAATGAAACATTATATTGAATTATAAAGAGCATTAAATAATCGTTCTTTTCAGGACGAAACAGCACATAAAATAAATTATTCATTATAATAACTGCCTCATTTAAATAATGGATAATATGTATGTTATAATAGTTGTTTCGTTCAAATAAGAGTTTTTGCATCATTTTCAGGACAACAATTGTAAACGGTATGCTTACATACAGAATTTAAAACTTTAATCAGTATGTTAAATGAAATTCGGTTGTGTATTTTCTTGTCCTTTATCATAAGAAACAATATTTTTTCAAGAACATAATTATATTGTTAAAGATAAACTAGTGAAACAGTAAGATGTTCGTAAGTTTGCATGTTAAATAAGCATCCTTTTCATGACGATAAGTGATTTGCATGTAAAAGGTCAGGAAATGTAAAAAAGTATTATTAAATATAGAACAAATGAATTAGTGAGGTGTTTTATACATAAACCGACTGTACAACATAATTCAATCTAGTCATTTATTACATGTTGAGACATGTATGGTGATCTCATCATGATTGTGGTTCCACTTTGTGGAACTATGACGTCATGTTCACCTATCATGGCGGCCTAACAACACGCCCTCTGTTTCTACTTCGTGGAACTATGATATCATTGTCTCTGGTGACATCATCATCATATCTACCCCTTCTCTCCTCATTGTCTGAGGTCGATACGCGTGTGGCGCCCTCTAGCGGCTTGTCGCGCTATCCCTGGGGTAACTAGTTCTCTAATCTATCATCTCAAAACTAGAGAAATGGCTATTTGCAGATATCCCTTTCTGTAGCTTTATACGAAAATTCACAAACAAACAATCTAACATAAACATGAAAATATTTTGGTATGCATACAAGCTAAACTATTGATTTCACGTTTGGCCTAAAACAAAGACTCCATTACATGTGTAATAAAATATCAAATTAAAATGCTGAGGGCTAGAAAAATCAACTGGAATAGAAAACAGGGTATATATTTTTAGGTGCTCGTGTCACTGATGTTTTGCTTAAGAGAATTGACAACAAAAGTTGAAATTATGTTGAGTTATACACAGAAAGTACGAACTATAATGTGATTCAAACAAAGGGTATAGAAATTATAGGTACTAGATTATATTAATTTATCAGTTCAGTACTCTCACTGTTAATGGTGTTCTCGGCCGTAATATAAATTTATGGGTATTATTTATTATTGTTATTTAAATTCCTTTTCATGATTTTAATATTACAAATTTTAGAATTTTTTTCAAGCTATACATTTTTGCTTGAAAGGGGAGAAAACTAAGTTTCAATGAATTCCTTCCTTTGTAAGGAGGGTTGATTGGCAAATAATGTCCCCATTGGGTTAATGGTAAGACTGATGTCTTACATCGCTAACAATCTGGTTGCGATACTCGCGCTGGACACAGCACAGGTTGCCCCTTGTGTAGCTTCACGTTTAATAACAAACAAACAATTAATAATTATATATAAACTGTTTTATAAAATTTCACATACCTTTCTAAAGTTATACCGTCTCGAATGTGTTTTTGCTAAGTTTATAGAAATATCCATAGAAATAATTATGCTATATAATGATTAGATCTCAGCACAGATTTAATAGAACAATGCAAACTTTCAGATTTTAAACTTTGTTAATTTAGATGAAAATGATAAAGTTAAGCAGTGATAAAAACTACATATGAATGATCCTACTTGTTTTTTTTTCCTGAAGATAATGTAATACATTATAAGTGTTTTACACAAATATATTAAAATGTAATGCAAAAACGCACTGCCTGACTTTTAAGTGTACCCCTTACCCTTAACATTTTGTTATAGAATAGACAAGACGCTCGGCACTGCTTTGTGAGAAACTATAATTCAGATTTCGTTTTAACACGTGAATCAGAATAGATTTTACTGGATTTACATATAATAGTAAAGGTCTCTGTGCCACACGTACATTTATTTCATTGGCTTCACGGGCATGGTTGGACGGCATGCTATGCAGGGCTACTGAATACCGGCATACACATTTCTAGAAATTCCTCTCTACTGGCCAGCTTCTTTTTATTAGTGTAAGAAATTCCATATATTATCTTAGTTGTATTTCTAGGTGTCCTAGAGATCTGGGCTATTCCCTAAAATCTCTGAAAGTTTCATAGCGATTAGAGTTCGGGAAGTATAGGCACTAAGGCAAGGGGGATAATTGTAAACGTTGTATATGGGTTTTAGAATTCATCTGCGGCATACTCCAAAACCCCTGAAAGTTATATGGAGAGTAGAAGTCAGGAAATTGGAAAATTCCATGGACATACAAATGCAAGCTGTTTAGTAGTAGGTTGCTAATGGGATAGGAATAGATGGAGCGGGTGCCCATCGTCGAGGATCCGAATAATCTACTGAAAACAAATGCAAGTTATATTTTAAAATGAAAAAAGTAATATTAAGCAAAACAGTAAAGCAAACTTTGGCAATGAAAATAATTAATTCTAACTCAGTCGAAGTCTTATATCCAGGTTCTTTATTTTATAGCTTGCATTCATCTTCTCTCTTGGATCTTTCTTCAGATTAATTGACAAGTAATGCTAATAAAACTTATTTTTAATTTTAGTAGTGATTGTACGTGAACAACGTGATAATTCATCATCTGTTGTCATCGCAACAATAATGAGTTTGTTTTATCACAAAGCTATAGAATATGTTATCTACACTGCAATAAAAAATTTATTTTCTACCTTCTCATTTTAATGTAGACATGTTAAGTTTGATTTAGTTTATTCTAAGTCGTTTTAGCTTTCTCGCTACACATGACCCAGAAAACCATTAAAGTTAACTTCGTTCTAGCTACCTTTATTCCATTGTTCTTCTCTAAAGATATTACAACACTAGAAACCAGGTTTCGATACCCAATGTTAGCAGAGCACAGATAGCTCGGGCCATTATGTAGCTTTGTGTTCAATTTGAAACAAACAAGTAAATTCTAAAGATAATATCTGCTCCACTTGTATATGTTGCTGTAACACTGCATGTTTAGGAAGAAGACCGCAGTGGCCTCAACTGGTAGGGCAGATGTCCGGAGGTTATAGCCTCCATATGTTGAATGAGAATGACCAGCCATGTGGACATTACCAATTGCTATGGGTAAAGCCAACATTTCCCGTAAAGAAAATAATGTTAAGTTTAAACAGTCTGCATAGAAACTTAAGTAAGTTGATTGATGGAAAGATATCTAGAAGGAAGAACAAATGTTGATGAATTCACAATTCCAGTAGAATGTGACTGTCTGTGTTTTGTGTCTTTCATGTAAATAGAAATTGCTAGCATTTAGTTTGTTTCAAATCAAAACAAATTTAAATATATGTTGTGTCCACCACAGAGAATCGAACTCAGGATTTTAGAGTTGTATGTCCGTAAACTTTATTGTTATCCCATCTGGGAACATTTATCATTTGTATTACATATTGTGTCCAGTGTCTTTATTTCTTAGCTCAAAACTCAGTCAGTTTATTGAAACTTATAACTTCATGATTTATCCTGATGATCCTCCCATTATAAAAAGGATCTATTCCAACACTCTTTGAGTAAATTAGTTAAACTGAAAGTACCATAGAGTAGGTAGGAATAAAATAGTTTGATGTTGTAACTAAATTATATTGTGAAGTTTTCTGTGTTGCTAATCTAAACATTTCTGTTACTAACTCTTGAGTTAAAAGAACTTAAAGAAATGCACCTTTCTGGAAGAATGATATTTTCTGTAGGTTGAAGTACATATGATTGAGAAGGATGAGTTTGCTGCTGGAGAATGACAGTTGTATGAAAGAGGTGTTGAATCTAGAAGACCTATCTTGGACAAAGGACTTTTGCCAATGTTTAGAAGTTCCTAGCATTGCTCTCACTTCAGTCGCAGACTCGGGAAGATCAGAAAATATCTGGTGTACCCAGGATGGCAGATCAGGAATTGCACCCTGAGGAAGATCTCAGTGCCAGAGAAGCACAGATGACTAAGGGTCACCAAGGTAGAATGCCACCTGATGAGTCTGATATCACACGGGATGGTTTCTACATGACTCCCAGGCTATCACCAGCCAGAGCAGCACAGCCCCAGCCCTGGTCATGACCACCTGAGAATAACCAAGAAGGATTGGACAAGCTCTGGTGAAGGACCTCTGCCAATAAGAGACGTCAATAGAAAAGGACTATGAACCATGGATCAGTCGTGAGTGTCTACAAGCTTGGAAATATCCTACCAGCATGACCATGGGTCATACAGAGCTTTAGGATGAGCTGCCTGAAGCAATTAGTCACTCTGCTGCCCTGGACCAGGGACCACAACTTGTCCAAAATCAGAATCCCCGAGTACATCTACTTCCCATGCCCACAGCATGATGGCATGTAAGCCAAGGACTGGCTAAGAAACCACAAGGGGGAGGCTTTGTTCAGTATTACTGGTCCGTGTGAGTGAAACCAAGCAGAATTCACTCTGAAAGTTCAGTAAAGAAAGATTTGAACCATTTTCTGAAGCATTTCAGACAGGTAACAGCTTGGAATGGCTAGATTCAATAACAAGCTGTTCAATGCCTAACCTTAAGCTTAGGTGGTCCATCTCTGAATTTCATCGAGTATTTGTATGAGATGCAACAACAACAACAAAAGACTAGAGCACAGCCACGGTTGAGTTGCACAGTTAATTCGACCCAATGGAGAATAGATCAATCCAATAAGCTGAACATAAACATCAATAGAAGAGTGACACTGAGTACCTGGCGGCTTAAATGGATGATATGCGCCACCTTCATGGTAAGGCTTACCTTGAGATGGGTGTAGAAGATTGTGAAGACACACTTATAGATAAGCTCATCGAGGGGCTTCCTAGCAAAATCATAAGGCATCACCTGGGTGCGAATTATATAGTCACCCTAAATGAGACAATTTATGTTATGAAATGTATGATGTGGTAACTTCGAGCTCGTCATTAGAGAGGTAAAGTTCACATTGGCAGCTGTTGTGGCTACACTTCAGATGGAACAACCTACTCAGACACTTCCACCACATTGAGCTTGAGCCATGTTGTAGGTTAATCGACCACCCACACATCTCAGTGCCCTAATGTAATTATAATTATTTCTAGTGAATGGGCAGAGCTACTCATGTATGCTCATGGTTTATATGTCTCAGCCTCTATGACCCTGCCTCTATGCCATTCAAGATGAAAGGAGCAAAGCATCTGCTTTGTTTCTGTTCTGTTTGTGCACTGGTAAATGAACTGCTTGTACTTTGCTGAGCAGCAAAATTGGCAATGCTATTTGTTTTGACTGATTGCTTAACAGACTTAGGAGAATGAACAGAACTAAATAGAACCCAAGTCATACTTGGTTATCCTTGAGGGAAAATAACAAATTGCTTGTGGTGGTCAATGCAACTTTTACAGGACTAGATGAAGCTTGATACATTCCTGTGAGGGTAAAAGGCCAAGAAATTGAATTCTTGGTTGACATAAAAGTTGTCAGAATGCTGGTAGATCTTCCAAAATGTATAGTTCTCCAAATGGGATCCCAACACCAGCAAAGAGATACTAATTTTTTTTGGTGAATGGTGTTAGACTAGACATAATTGGAGAGAATTATCTCCGGCTGTGACTATGAAATGTCACTCACAGAATAAAGGTAGTAAGCTCTGATGTTTAATCTAGCATTGGCATCTTTAGGATGGACATACTTCGGACAGTATTCATCAGTTTTGCCTTGAGGAAGCCATAACGTTGTTAGCCAGGAACAGCAGACTGTGTGAGTTTATGTGGTGAAGGGTATAACAGTACCTTCATATACACAAGGGGTATACTATGGATGAAGTCTAGTGCAATGGAGACAGGTAACATGGTTATAAAAACCATGCATGAACTATTTACTGTCCAAAATGCAAGCATTATTAGCTCAGATAGTTATCTGTCCAAGGAGAGATAAAGTCCTGGTATTATTTGCTTTTAATTTTGGCTATCCAGCTGTACGCTGGAATGGATATAGGTTCATTAACTGAAGTGGAAGTAACCAAAGCTAGTGGTAACGCTAGAGTTGCATCCATCACACTAGAACCAAAAGCAATATTTGGATACCAACTGATATTACATCACTGTTTGAATATTGTACAAGTAATCTAGATCCAATGCAGTGAAAGCAACTCAGTGATTTGTTAGTTGAACATGCCAGTGTATTTGTGGGACCAGATGACTGACTGTGTTGAATAACAGTGATTTGCCACAACTTAGATACAGGTGATACATGTCCAATAAAAGATTTACCTGGAGCATTACGGATGTAGTCAGTAATAAAATACAAAGAATGTTAAAAATGGAGTCGTACAAACCATGGATGGTGTTATTCAAGAAGAAGGTTTTTTGTTGATTTATATGCATGAACACAGTAACTCACGTTGATGCATTTCCGTTATCTTGAACAGATGATTGTCTGAATTTGTTAGAAGATTGACATTGGTTCAACACTTTACATCTGGTATTCAGATACTGGCAAGTTTAGCTGGGCGACAAGATCAGGCCTAAGACTGTTTATAGGACAAGAGATGGTTTGTATGAATTTCACATCACGCCATTTGACGTATAATGCACCCATAACTTTTTAGATGCTAATAGAGATACATTGAAGAGGCAGTAATGGGAGAAATGATGTTCTGCTATTTGGTAACATGTTAGAATCTGTGGCTGAGAACCTGATATTGATATTCCAGCAGATAAATATTGCATTATTGAAACTGAAACGAGGGAAATGCAAACTCACGCATACATAAGTGAAGTTTCTCAATCACATTATAGGTGGAGATGGAGTCTTTAAATATTCTGCTAAAACAGCAGTGGTAAGAGACTGGCCTTAAACTGTCACCAAATGAGAAGTCTGCAGTTTCCTTGGTTTCTTGTCATATTACTGACAGTTTGTGACCAACTTATCCAAGATAGCTGCATCATTGTCTGCTCTCACTAAAATTGAGGTACACTTTGGATGAAGCAAAGAAGTGTGATTGAGCATTCCAATCCCTTTAATGAATGCTACTGTGACGATAGATCCATGACAAGACAGTAAGCTCTAATTGGACACTGATGCTAATAACAAAGGAATCAGGGTTGTGTTATCACAGTAGCAGGATAGATTAGAATGTGTAATCATATGAACTAACCATAAGTTAATAGCTCTCGAACACAGATACTATATAAAGAAAAATAAACTGCTTGCAGATGTGGTCTTCATAAAATACTATCACCATTAGTTGTATGGTAGGAGCTTCACTGAAATGATTAATAGACTTTACAATCTGAAGGAAACAATATTATAAAAACACGTGTTTGTCATAGTACATTGCCTAGGGCTGCAACATGTATAGTAAAATGTATAGTGAGACCGAGACCTTGCTAGTTTGTGGAATGCCCTGATCCTGGACACCATGTGGAAGTTAAAACCATTCCCACCATAACAATATTAACCATGCAGCATGAGATTCTACTATTGGATGGATGCCACAATTAAAACCCCGAGAGTTCCAGAAAGAGTATATGAAGGCTCCAGATCTAGCATCAGTGCTCCTTCTTATATAGTAAGGTAAAGTACAATCAGCACAAATAGAAACAATAGTAGCCTGTAGCACTTGTTATTCAACAGCAATTCTTCTGGCTGCATCTGAGTCAAGATGTGTGGAGTTGGTTTGAATATTGTACCCAGGGAAAGAAGTAGATGATAAATGGTAAACTCCAACACAGAAGAGTATAGCTCTGGATATTGCTGGTCCACTCCCAAAGACCGAGAGAGTTCATTATCAGTACTTACTTATCACTACTGACTACTTCACAAAGTAGGCTAAGGCTTATCCACTGACTGATACATTAACACATTCCATAGCTGATGTGTTGGTGGATCACTGTATAACATGATTTTCAGCCCCAGAATAGATCAAGGAGCTAATTTTAACAGCCAATTGTTGTCTGAGTAAAGTTATTCAAAGTTTTAGGTGTGGTGAACATGCACATGTCGCCTTATCACATGACTTATCAAATAGGTAATACAAACTACTAATCATATGCTTGTTGGATATGTGAATCCTAGTCAAACCAGCTGGAATGAACATTTAATGTACATTATGATGGTGTATAGAGCAAGTGAACAGAGATTCTTTAAGCTGTTCATGAAATGTGATCATATTTGTTTGGGAAATACTTGTCCCAGCTATCATGATTTATGTTCCTCCCCCATGAGCAGATGTCATACAATGTACACAGGAAAAGGTTTGCCTTAGTCAGTGGACATGAATTCACCCTAAGCATTAAATATGAACCTCTCATACTCAAGTTTGATCAGGAGTCTAAGACTGGGACCAATGAGCCTGAGGGGATGAAGACGGCTTCTCAAATGAATAGAAATCAACCATCAAGGAAAAAAGAGCTGAATGTACTTACTTGGCTGTCCATAGCAAGTCAGACGAGAAAATGCTGCAGTTAGAGGCAAAAGACACCAGGACACTGACATCAACCTGCCCATCAATATGTGTGGGTAAAATACAAGTGCCAAAAGTGAAGACAACTGGAGGTAGCAGATCTAATGCATAGTGTATCAACAATTTGCACAGCTGGAGGTGGTAGCTAGGAGGTTAAAAACTCAACTGTGAGGGAGTTACAATCCTTGATTTCTGTGCTATTGTATGGTAAAGTAAAATGTATGCACAAAATTATATGATTACTACTCAATTATCCAGGGCTTGGTAGTTGCATATTTTCAGATCATTGACTAAAAGAAAGTATCAATCCTTTCTTTCAAAGCAATTAAGAGGTATTCACAGTACAATGTAGATATTACATTGTTCAATTTCCACTTGAATATTCCACAGTTAGGATGGTTTGTTGATTATAAGATTAATGGATCTGAAAATACTTAACCACCCTTGCTTCCTTGAGATATCGAGCAGAGTTTCAATAAAAGAGATATCCACCAAATATTGAATAAAACTTACTTGATTTATTGTATAAGAAAGACTGTCATGTGATTAAAAAATCATCAAACGAAAGAGCATTTCAACCCTTACTTTCAGGACCACTGAGTGAATTTCCTGATACTGAATATTTTCTCACATTTTAAGAGAATCACCTCCTTGATCTATCTGAGCAACAAGAAATATGTGGAGCACACCATCTAGTGCTCGTTAGATTCTCCCCATACACCTGGAAAATATGCCAATTCTACATGCAGTGAGGGAGTTGTTTCCTTTGAGCATGAAAATGAATCCTGATAACGCTTGAAATTTAGCTGAAAAGTTTTAGTTCAGCTGAATTCTGCAATTATTATTTATTTTGTGATACCTGAAGTGAAAAATGAGTCGAGTGTGAGTTGGTTCCGAGAGGGCAACATCATCGCTATCAAGAAGTAGCTTTGTAAATTAATCCAAGAAGGTTAGCAAAATAATTGACACAAGAACCAAAAGTATTGTTATAAGCTACATAAGCTACAAGAGTATGTAACAATGCACAAAATTTGTATAGATAACTATACATATCTAGTCTTTCAAACATATGCGAAAATTACATAAGTCATTCATAAGTGTTGTATAACACAAATGAATCAATAACATAAAGAACACAACAACAGGTGCCCCCCAGTGGCACAGCGGCATGTCTATGGAATTACAATGCTAGAAACCGGGTTTCGATACCCGTGGTGGGCAGAGAACAGATACCCCATTGTGTAGTTTTGTGATTAAACTACAAACAAACACAACAGCAGGCAGCATGTGCATGGAGACAAAGGATTTGATCTCAGTGTTAAGACTTTGTGATATGATGTTCACAATGATAACTCAGGTGGAAAGTATTATCTGAAAGTAAAGTGCACCTGTAATTTTCATTAATACTGGTGAGAGAAGGTTTCGATTTTGACATTGCAATATTCATCATAGAGCAAGTTTTGTAGAAGAGGTAAGAGTAACAAAAACTCATGCTACATATGAGAGAAAACACATTTTTTTTCTCCTTTATTTTTCATGAAGAGTACTGCAAGATATTTCGATTCGATTCAATCGAAATATTCTAGAGTGGCTGAACTTATATGTATTAAATGAAATTATCAGACAGTGGCTTAGATAGCATAACATAGATGAACTAGGATACCAGTGTATTATTTGGTTCTGATATAATAGTTTCAGTAATGCAGATTGAAATATGTTTAATAAACACACAGTTTTAGTGAATAGATTCTTAACGTAGTTTCAGTACAATGTGCAGTAATAATTTATGAAAATTCAAGCCGTAGGTATACTTAGGATAAGCTAAAAGCGACACCCACGTCGTGAAACCTTTGCAAGTGACACAAAAACTAGTATTAAACTTGTAACTGAAAGAAGTTCCCCAAGAAAAAAATGTCTACAAATGTTAGTGTATTGTAATGGTCAAAAGTAAGGCTTGACATCACCTAACCCAAGTCAGCTCATATGCTGCATCTTCAACTCTATTTCTTTCTGCTGGAACTGCACTCTAGCCATACAATAACAAAATTTAGAGAGAGGAATGAGGTCAGGTTAGATGGTACGCTGTGTTATCTCTGGTCTAGCAGGGTCGACAGAGAACAGCACGGCTAAAGATATTGGTAAATGAGAAACTTAGTGAAGCCTGGGAATCGGGAAGTTCTCAGGCACAAAGGATAAATCTTCTACTGGTAGTATAGTGCATGAATTTCAATGGAAACCCCATTGAAATGTCGATGAACTAATTTATAATGTTACGACCCAATCTCCAAAGGATTTTAGATAGTTCAGGGTTGTTTGTTTGTTTGAAGAAAGGCGTATTGCTGACCAATGCATTGGACATAGCAGACCTTGCCACATCTATCACTGGAATAGCCTCTGAGGTCTACAGGAGTTCATCAACCCCTACCAGCAGCTATAGGTTCTGTGTGATTTAAGCCTCCTCTGAACGTACTGGTAACAAAGGGAACAATATCATCCAACACCACATAGAATACACAGAATAACCAAGTCTTCAATTGGCCAGCAGCTCTCTGTGCAGCCACTGCTGAAACCATTTAATAAGGAGACAGAGCCATCCAAGAAAAAATGGGACCTATTAGACAGATGTACAGTCAAAGGGTGTGAAATCCCCACACACAACTGTCATCAGATGTGTTTCCACCTCCAACAGGTGCATTACATTCTGAAGCCCAAGATGACCTTTCTGTAGCTTAGATCCTCTCGAGAGACGACCAGGCCTCGGAGAGGCAGGTGTGGAATGGTCTTCAGATGAAGTTTGCAGCCACTATCATTATGACCACCTGGTCCAATACCTCCATTGTGGTCACCACCACTTTCTTCACAATGCCAATGAGAAAGCCATCTCCTCCATCAACACTACACCAGGAGTATGATGGAACCTTAACATATATGGCAGAAGAAGCCACCATCCAGCTCCTGGAACACCAATGACAAGAGGGAACAATCCAAGAGACTGTGAGGGTGGAGATCCCAACCCAACATCCACCCCATACGAGAGTAAATTTTGATGTTGAAGAGACGTTGTCAGTAGATGGCCCATCCTGGACTGATGTGTGGACCCTCTAGAATAGAGAGGTGAATTAGCTATGATGGAGGGTCACACCTCAATGTTGATTCAAGAAAAAAATGTGCTACTTGCAAGTTGAGCTGTTAGATCTAAAGACAGCCCTAACCAAGGCCATGAAAAACCTTATGCCCCCAGGGTAGCCAATTACAAAGAGTTTCTTGATGTGATGTTCTTATTATATTTTTTTATTTTGTTTCTTGTATCGCATTATAAATGTTATTTCATGTTATGGCTTCGCAGAAAGGGTTTAATTAGCATTGCAGTTTGTTCTTTATGTTTGATTTTTCTGAGGGGAATGGAACTTGATGGGTCGTCTGTGTTAAAAGTTCATTTCTTTGCATGGATTTTGTAAAGGGTTCATGTCATTTTATATATGTATGTGTGTATTTGATGAATTGTGATATTGATCATAGAAGTGTGATTCAGTATTTTGTAGGACGTTCACATTTTATCAGACTCCTCTCAATGAAATTTATTTATTATTTGAACAACAAAAGGGATTTTTATGGCTTACAGTGAGTGATCATGTAATGTTCATTTTGTTATGTTGAGTGTAAATTTTTATGCACTTTGAATTTTTAATGTATGAATTTTTATGTGTTTCAAAAAGATGTCATTTTGCATAATGCATTTTCAAGCATAATGTGTTAGACTTCCACTTCATAAAGGGGTAGGTGATCAAGTTATTTTTTAATAGGTAATTTTATGTGTTAAATAGTATATCATACATGTTTGTGTGTACTTAGGATCTATGTTAAAGAGACTATATTTGTATTACATCAAAGGCGTAATGGGGATTATCCAGGTGTGAAAAGCCCTGATGAAATAATTACGTAAAATAACATTTGTATTATATGATTGCCCTAGCAAAGTTGTAAGGAAACAATTGAAAGTTATATCATTTATACAAAAGTATATATGGTATCATTTTAAAATGAATATTTTTGTAGCCATAGCACCCAAACATTTTTTTTGGGGGGGGATATTCTGCCTATCATATATAATCCAAACAACAGACGCAAAATTAGGAAGCAGCTACAGATTCAATTAGGATCAATTGCTAGGACCAACCAAATCTACTAAAAACATAAATCTAATATCACCAACTTCCTTCCATCACACATTGGTGCATACATCCATAATAGAAATTTTGTATTTTTTTACATAATATATCATAGTTTATATTAGTTCTTTAATTTAGTTATAAAGGTTGTCTTTTTCTTCATTATATATTGTATTTTGAATCATTTTAAAGGATTCTTGACTTGGATATTTGAATAATAGTTCTTTACTTAAAAGTTGTGTTGTCCAAATTACATGTAAACGTAAACTGAGATTAAGTTAGGTTTTAAGATAAGCATAAAGCTACACAATGGGCTATCTGTGCTCTGCCCACCACTGGTATCGAAACCTGTTTTCTAGCGTTGTAAATTGCGGACATACCGCTGTGCCACTGGGGGGGGGGGGCACGAGAATGGGAGAAAGTTAACATGCTTTTTGACCATATCGCATACATAAAGTTAATTGGTTTTAAAGTTAAATTTAATTGTCGGCTTAGGACAAGCCTGAAACATATGGAGAAGGATAATCATGGTATGTCAACAACAGTCGTGTCTTTCACTGGTGGAGCAGTTCATATAGAAAGGTTATGGCCTTCCTTGCGTTGTAGGAGAATGACCAGTCACGAGTAAACCCAAGTCACTATGGGTAAATCCGAAGTTTCCGTTAAGTAAGTCGCGTTAGATTTAAACAGTCTAACTCAGACCTTGAGTGTGTTGGTCGATGTAAAGATATCTGTAGAGAGGAATAACAGATGATCAAATCACGTGCCCAGTAGAAGGTGACCGTCAAGTGTACAACGCTAGTATGTATACTGTGTATTTTATATAAATTAGATATCGTATCAAGTCTCTTTATTTCTTAGCTTTTTTCCTTATTTCTTAAATGAACTCAGAGTTACATTGTAGTTTATCCTGTTGATCCTTCTGTAATAAAGCTTAACGCTTTTTCAGAAAATCTGTTAACGTGAAAATATAATATGTCTATCGTTCGGATCAAATCCTGAATTTTATCGTTATAAGCTCTGAAAATTACCACTGAGCCACCGCGGACCAAAAATAGTGAAACACAAGTGAAATATATAACTTTAAAAAGTGAGAACAAGAGCACACACAGGAATTCACTTTAGCCTAATTTTTCATGGGCACTGTCTGAACTTTAAAAACAATATTTTAGTAATTAATTGATAGACATATCAATATTTTAAACAAAGTTATGTTGTTATGCTCATGCGAATGCCTGTATTTGATAAATATATATATTAATCCTTTCAAATTCTGTTGTTCACTGAGAGAGAGATAAGGCGATTCTGAAGAAGAGAGTGGAAATACTATTAATTAAATATCGAAATGAAGATCAAAAGAACGAATGAGTTATCATTATTTATTATCATTGATTTACCAACGTTATGAATTTAAAATAGAAGGTTTGGTAATACTGTGTTAGCGTTTATAGATGATCCCACATATGTACAAACTAAGAGAAATAATTTTAACTCTCAACCAGTCAACCCTCGTTGTTCTTTGCTTCTATTTGTCGAAATTCTACATAAAAAGCACCTGCACTCTAATGCAGACACTGTTTTGAAGTACTATTTCTAATTCAGTTAACATGTGTAATATTATTCAACATAATTATCATTAGCTTTATTTCTGTAAGTTAAGTGCGTTAAATAATATAATTTGTCTCTGTTAATTATAGTTAAGTACTGGAAGTTTTAGCAGTAAAGTTTGATTTCGTTGTAAATGTGTTTACTGCTACGATGTATTATTTTATGTTTGATGTATATCTTCCTACTGAAATTAAGAAGCTCTTACCTGATTACATTTGGCGATTCAGGCCTATGGGTGTGTTTTATCATGGTATATCTTCCTATTGATTCAGGAGGTCGAATAATTTCCAGCTTTTGTTTCTTTAAGCTAGTACAAAGAAAGAAATTCATCCGAATGTAAAACACTAAAAAAGCTAATGTTTTAAGTTTTAATCCCGAGGGAGGTTATTACAGTGTTGATATTATTGATAAAGAAAAGCCATTCAACCTGATCTTGTACGAGAAGGCTTATTTATTTTCTATTAAACGTCTGTAGTCAAAAGGATACAAGCTATTCTTAGCAATAAACGACAAACACAACTGTTCTTTCAGAATTGTTACAAGAACTAGAAACAAATCTCCTGTAAATTCTACAAAAGTCAAACAGTCATGGCAATAGATGTTATTCAATAGATGTTTCGGTGTTAAACGCTGGAAGCTGGCTAAGAAATACTAACCAACAAGCTTAATATTTGTGATAAAGATCACGTTCTTCTGTTGGTATTTCTCCATTCTTATCGCTTAGTCCATTAAGAATTTCAAATGTAAAAATATAATTTATCTGCCACAAGTGTGAACTAGGATTTCGTCATCACGATTGGACCACAATGACAGTCAAATGTTTATTTAAAATGTTATTTTATACGTAGTATGTAAACTGTAATGTTGCATTGTTAAACGACAAAAGTTGGCGGTGCACACTTCTCATTTGAAATCCCTAATCGACTAAATAAGAGAAATTAAAAAATCTTCCATCTAGCACGACGTCCTTCAGGAATATGAAACTTATTCAACAAATGCTTTAAGCATACAACGACTCCTCGATTTATTATTTCACAGAACATTTTTTTTATTAACTAAAAGTTTTTTATGTTATACATCATAATATTTTAATAATGTAAAATAAATTTGGAATTAATTCTACTAATCGAGATATGCTTTATCAAACAACACATTTTCAAAACATTGTTTCATTATCAACCGATAGATGGTGCGACAGATTACTGATTCACTTAAAAAAAGAAAGTTAAAAGAACAACATCATATACTGAGTTTAATATAGCTTTTAATGACACTTTTAATATGACATAGGTATACCTTCATCGAGCAAATTACGCCAAAGGTCGATGTTGTGGTTTAAACAATTCATCTTGCATTAAATGTCGTATATATTTTTAAGGATATTGAAATGATTCTCAAGATTTTCCCTTCCATTTCCTAGCAAATCTATTATTAAATCTACTTACCGATGTGCTATGTCGTCATCTTCACCACCCCAGCCCCAATAAAGGTTAGAATAGCCATTAACTTGTATAAAATGATTTGTTTTTAGAGCAAACACTCCGCCAACGAGATAGGTATAAGGTAACCTGTAAAGCGTATTAAAAATATAACAATATAATAGGATTCAACATGGTATGATACAATATGATAACAAATAATGCGATATAATATTTCAATAAAAAAAGCAATGTTCTAAAAATTTCCCTTATCTATAAGTTCTTTTTAATATCTCATATACTCGGAATGGTTTCGTTCATTTCTGTTACTAAAGAAATTTGCATGCAAGCTTCAACAGGGGAAAAGGTGAGATAAATCATACAAATGCTGTCAGTATCTATTTACAGGTGTAGTGTTAGTATATATTACAAACATATTAAAGGTATTATTAATCTTAATAACATCATAAATAAAGTTTTGTATTGTCAGAAATTTACTGTAAACAATTTACATAGTTACAAAACATGTCACCCGAATGGCTATAGCTCGCAACTGCGGCTACGCGCTAATATTTAGCGTTTGCAAACTTTTCGTACACAATAGTAGTTGTTTAAATACAAAATCCATTTTAATTCAAGAAGATCCTTTCTATATCCATATAGACAAATGTGACACGTGCGGGTGGCTAGTTAGTAACATGAACAAGACGACATTTTGAAATAGCAGTAGAATATTTGTTCTAGTATGAAAATGATATATACATATTATTCTGCTCTATGTTTTTCCATTCTTGTTTGTAAGTTTCATCTTTAAAATTTTTGCACACTTTCCTATTCAGACCCTCTTCAGTTAATACATGTTTGACTTAGGAATAATCGAAATGATTGTTTGTTTGTTTGTTTGTAATTAAACACAAAGCTACACAATGGGCTATCTGTGCTCTGCCCACCACGGGTATCGAACCCCGGTTTCTAGCGTTGTAAGTCCGCAGATGTGCTTATTGTATAGATATTAGCTAAACAAACAAATTATATATTTCCATGCTAATTCAATTTAACATAAGCTTATTTTACTTCCTAGGTTTATTTTTTTAGCCGTCTCATAGATTAATTTGTTCCAATCCTGCCTAAAGAATTTCAATTTGAGGGTAGGCTGATAGAGATATTGATGAGTAATAAAATCAAATCGAGTATATGCGCACACCACGCTTGGTATTGTTGGCGCACAAAAATGTAGCTAATAAAAAGGGGAAACAAAGGTCTCATAGATTAATGTACTCTAATCCTGCCTAAAATAATTTCAAGTGCCGCGGCTATTGAGGATTCCTTCTTGTTTCTGTTTGTTTTTTAGCATAAATCTACAAAAAAAGTACAAAATTTTAAGCTCTTCCCTATGAGAATTGATATCTGACACCTAAAGATGAGCTTTATTTAGAAAGTGTACCGAACTATAATATTCTCAAAATAGCAAGAAATCACACTGGCTTAAAAACAAGAAACTTGATAACGTGAGCGATTATAGAAGTGAGACCTTCGACTCAAATTATCGTTTTTTTGTTCTATGGGTAGTAACTGTATCAATACATACCGAGCAAGATAATCTCGCACCCACTTGACTTTTGCATGTTTCTCAAAGAACTTACAAATAACTGACAGCTTACATAAAAACAGCAAAAAGCTCGTAATAAGCTTGTAATAGAAAAAGTATTTATATTGAATAAAAAGGTAACATAATATTATGATATGTCGTATCTATAATTGTTAGACTTATGACAAAAGTGACTTTCACAGACTTTTCCAAAAAGAAATATTCGTTCTACTGAATTGCTAAATGATGTTGAACCAAGGGAACACTCCGAAGAAAGGAATTTTTCTTTCAACGTTTTTTATGGAATTGGAGAAACTTAACATAACATTACGTACAACGTAACATTTAAAACAAGGAGCTCCAAAACCACTCCCTGAGTCAATCAGAAGCAATAGTGTCATCTTCAAAGTGAAAGCTACCATTGCGAAAGAGAATCAGTCAACCCAAATAGTGATTTGTAACAAAGCTGTAATAATACCTTCTGATATCGTTAAAAATAATAAATAATGATTTGAGGATGAAGAAAGCTTTCTAGCAATACATCGAAAACAATTTCTGTTGCCTCAAAAAAAAATATGATTAAAGAAACTACAACTAGAGCAATCCCATCAGTCCACATACTTGACAAGTCCAATACCGTATCTTATTTGGACTTTTACACTAATGATGTATATAAACATTATCTTGAAAGCCGTACAGTGGAGGTTTTGAGGAAAATGTATCGAGGTATGTGGTCTAAAATTAACCTCACTGTCATTCGCAGAAACGTGTTACAATGGAAACTATGGCATCGAACAATAGTGTACAATTATGGCCACAAGAATGAGCACAACTGACAATACTTCTCAAAGCAGCACGAAAACTGGAGCTCCATTCTTATACAGTAAAAATTAACTCTTAATCAGTGGCCATCGGCGTTTCTATCCCTACAAGCTCAGTGACAACATATAACATATTAATTTTTTTAAATAAAATACAACTTTGGATTTATTTTTTATTTCATACATTCAAACAAATAAAATAATGGGTGTTATTCATCCTACTGAATACATCGGTTACAGTGACAACGATTGACTTTTTCAGTTCGAAGTAAAAAAATAATTACCCACTTAAAAAAAATATATGTGATAGTTGTGTTAGATCAGTGTTTTACAACCTCGTAAAGCTACATGAGGGCTATCTGCGCTAGTCGTCCCTAATTTAGCAGTGCAAGACTAGAGGGAAGGCAGCTAGTCATCACCACCCACCTCAAACTCTTGGGCTACTCTTTTACCAACGAATAGTGGGGTTGACCGTCCCATTATAACGCCCCACGGCTGAAAGGGCGAGCATGTTTGGTGGGACGGGGATTCGAACTCGCGACCCTCAGATTGCGATTTGGGAGCCCTAACTACCTGGCCATGTCAGGCTACCAAGTGACGCAAGTCCGCGGATATACAGTAAAGAAGTTGTGTGTGTGTGTTTTCTTATAGCAAAGGCACATCGGGCTATCTGCTGTGTCCACCGAGGGGAATCGAGCCCTGATTTTAGCATTGTATATCCGAAGACTTACCGCTGTCCCACCGGGGGACAAAGAAACACTGTGTTAGATCATATGTTACAATCTCTTCAGAAAAAACAGTAATTACAAAGATTGGAGGAACTCCTCATAGTCTTAAAACAGTAAGCTAGAAAAACATATCTCGCATAACTGTTAAAATTTGTTTTGTTAATGCTATTTACAGCAAGTGAATACTCAGAAACTTTGTCAATCTATTTCCGTTCCCACTCCCTAACTGTTAAAATGTGTTTTGTTGATGCTATTTACAGCAAGTGAATACTCAGAAACTTTGTCAATCTATTTCCGTTCCCACTCCCTAACTGTTAAAATGTGTTTTGTTAATGCTATTTACAGCAAGTGAATACTCAGAAACTTTGTCAATCTATTTCCGTTCCCCCCTCCCCACTTTTTCAGTTCAGACAACAGGGAACTATTACAATATATAACTTAAGCCGTTTAGCACTCTTTCCTTCAACAGAAATTGAAGTATTTTAAACACAAATTGTATTCTGAAAATAATCAAAAACAAATTGGCAGTAGTATATTTATAAGTCAGTTGAACCCCTATTGTACAATATAACACCAAAATATGTGAAAATACTTTGAAAATGTAATTTTCATAAACTTGAGACTATTTTGTTTCATATGTTTCATTAGACTTCCTGAGACATAATTATCTTCTTTAAAGTGGAATAACTCTAAGGAATTAAATATAATATTCGCTATTTTGAAAGTTGATTTTATTTTAAATGCTTCTTTATTTTGCCGAAAGTAAACAATACTCGTGGTTTTTATCTCTAGCTTCTTAGGTTGCGATCTGACGTAGTTATTTGCAGACATCTCGTGATAGGTTTATCCATCTGTACAGATTATTAGTTATTCGAGTGTTAGTTTCAGAAAGCCGTGAAAGAACGTTGTCGGAGATGTCGATATGCCTTAAAGATGTTTAAATAAAATACGTGGAAAGTTTTAAGATTAAACCTTGTTTACTGTGTAATATTGTCTTTTTTATTTGTATAGCTGATGAGTTGTTTTTGTTTTGTTTGTTTGTTTTTACAAATATGGGAATATATTCTATTCATTCAGCAATACCAAACCTATTTATCTTTCTCTACGGTTCCTCAGTGGCTCAGCGATAAGTCTGTGCGATTTATAACGCTGAAAACCGGGTTTCGATACCTACGGTGGGCAGAGCACAGATGCTCCATTGTGTAGCTTTGTGCTTTGAAAAGAAAAAATAAACTGCACACGTCAGTTTCGTGAAGACTTTTGACGTGAAACGTCATCTTCAGTCTAGCAATAGGAGGACAAAACCAGCTTATGAAAAAAGAACTATTTCAATTATTTTAAAAGCACTACATTTAAGTATCGCACACTCAGGTGTCCAAACGATTGCTGGTGCATTTGTTAATAAGTGATTATAAAATATGTACCTAGTAGTGTACTACTTACGTATAATTAAATTTATCAACAGCAACAGACAAGTGCCGCGGAAACTGGGGACAAGAGTACATGTTCCGGTCGTCCTCTGGGATCATGTCCACGTCATGGAAGACATAACAGTGATAAGCGGCTTCCTTCAGTGATTCTCGAACTCCTGCGTTCATTAGGACGCCCTTATTAAACGTTCCATTTCCGTACTAGAATTAAGTATTGGTATATTTATATACGGGTCAATAAATAAGAAATGATACAATACACAAAATGATTTATACGAGAGAAAAATAATACAGTAACACATACACGCATATATATATATATATATATACACATTTAACGCAAAGTAATATGAGATACGTATTATATATATATATATACACGCGCATTAGACTACATCGTAGAAACAAGTTACCTGCACTACAGATGTAGCCACACACCGACGATAAGATACAGTTAGTAGCAGAGTTGACAAGACCTTCTCCCTTATCTTATAATTACTGTCTTGTTTTAAGGCATATTAATAGCGTGATGGTAACTAGCCAAATAATTTACAAATTCAGGAGACGACTCTACGGCTTAAATATTTTTACCATGAAGAAAAGGCAGACCAATTCGATTCTAAGTAAAATGTAGTTATTTAGAAAAACCTACATTTAATTTGAAAACTATTAAAATATCTTCATTGTGATGTCATCCATGCTTTTTTAGTCTATTTTGGTAATAAAACGGTACACATTGTTAATACAAAATCAATCAATTCATATTTCTCATCAGTTATAAACTTCACGAATTAAACAGCATCTGAAACGATAATAACAAAATAAAATGTTATATTATACAAGTTGCAAAATGTGAACGTTTTCCCGTATCCCTAAGGTTGTTTGGGAAATATAATTCAAATTCAAAAAATTATAAATAGTAAGACAACATCTTTCTATTTTCAAAACTCGTACCATAGCATTATTCAACATTAAAAACAGCGAAACTAACGGAACAGCTAATTTTTTCTCCCGTTATTTTGGGATAATGCATATCACTTTTTTTGGGGGGGGAGGGGTAACGCTTGTCCAAAAAATACAATAGCTTTTCATTTCATTTTAACTCGAATCTTAAAAGTATTCCTAAATATTATAAAAAAATTGTAGATAAATGAAATTAATAACAATACTTGAAAATCAATATGCAATATCTACAATATCCTTACTTGTTCAACAACATAAATCTTATAATTTAATAGCTGCTGTTGAAGAAGGGGGTGTAGGTGGTAGAGCAAAATCATCAAGTGCTCATGTCTGTCTCGAAAAGGAATGATGATGGCTACACGATGACGTGATTTGCAAGAATACGGAGACCAAGCACCACCTGGTTGAAGCTGGGAAACAATTCTAAAGATGTTTTCTTTCGTTGGAGCTGCAAGTGTTAAGTTCATTCTTCCAACTGTGAATATAAAAAAGGGTAACTTTTGAGGTCTTTCGAGTATGGTTCTTCAAGATCTGATTAACACGCAAAATAAAATTAGAAAATAATAACAACATAGTTTCTTTGTTAAAACTTTGCCATTTTATTTAAAGTAATATGTGAAATTGTTTGTGTTTATGCTTATTATTTTCTAAATGTTTCAGATGATTTAGTGAATAACCTTGATAAAAAAAAGTGGCTTGAGCTTTTATTGTTACCAAAGGCGGAAAGTCGAAACAATTGTTTCATTTAAAGCACGTGGTCTTATATTTTTTAGGTCTAACACAAATTATCAAACTCACCATGTGGTCTTATATTTTTTAGGTCTAACACAAATTATCAAACTCACCATGTGGTATTATATTTTTTAGGTCTAACACAAATTATCAAACTCACCACGTGGTCTTATATTTTTTAGGTCTAACACAAATTATCAAACTCATCACGCGGTCTTATATTTTTTAGGTCTAACACAAATTATCAAACTCATCACGTGGTTTTATATTTTTTAGGTCTAACACAAATTATCAAACTCACCACGTGGTCTTATATTTTTTAGGTCTAACACAAATTAACAAACTCACCACGTGGTCTTATATTTTTTAGGTCTAACACAAATTATCAAATTCACCACGTGGTCTTGTATTTTTTAGGTCTAACACAAATTATCAAATTCACCACGTGGTCTTATATTTTTTAGGTATAACACAAATTATCAAACTCACAATAAATGCTTTTATCCCATTTATTTTAATTACTATGTTATACATCTGAAATCAGAGGTGTGTGAAAAATAAAATTTCAGATTTGTTTTTTTCTTCTGCCTCAAGTCACTGCTCTCAAGACTCGGCATATGGTGGCTAAAAGTGCCTCTAAAGTGATATTTGTATACAGTATAAGAAAACCAATGTTTTAGTGTAAAAACCTGTTAATATATATATATATATGTACCTCTTGATTTGCGTTATTAATAACAAGTTGAGCCGAGTGAAGCCTACTGATGAAAAAAAAACATAATCGCACTTCGTATTTTGAGGCCTTGGGTGCGTTATAAGTGACAAATCCCACTATTTGCGTTAACAAGAGTGGCCCAAGAGTTAATGGTGGGTGGAGTTGACTATCTGTATTCCCTCTAGTCAATCAATTTAAAATTAGGGACAGACAACTAGAGCAGAATACTCCTGTACGGCCTTGCGCGAAATCCAACAAACCTATAAACAAATCTTATCATTCAATAGAACTTGGCGTGTTTAATTACTATTAATGCCTCTTTAAGTGCAGTCTATTGACGTAGAATTCATATCAAAGGTGTTTTCAACATGGTGTTTGGATGGACTCTTATTGATTATATTATTATTTTGCGTAGTTCTTGTGAATAGTTTTAGTATACTCATAGCCTTGGTTTAAAACCAGAACCAACTGACAAGTATTATTAAGAATTCAAACGGGAGGTACGAAAGGAAATGTACTGCAGAGAATAAATTAAAAATTGTTAACAAAAGAGGGACTTAAATACAAATGTAAATAGAGTTAAATAAAATATGTATTTTTACATATAACTTCTTGTCGTTTCCGTACATTACTAGCTGGTTTCAATGTTTCTTATAATTATCTGACTGATGGGACAGGAGGAGAAAGTACGTCTTCACTCTACACTTTCAAGCCAGTATCCCTCAATCTTAGATTACGTACACAAATTATTATTTTCATTATACATATTTAAGGGAGGATTAACTATTAGACCTTACTGACTCTTACACCACCCTTTCACTTGGATATAACCTACTCTCATGATGCTAGAATAAGCGGGTATAAATTTTTAGAATGATTATTGTAGCATGTAACCTTAGTCTCAGCCAACGAGAAAAACAAGCTTGTGGCTACTTACATCCTGTTCATGAAGAAATGAACTAAATGCACAATACCTGCACAAAAAAATGTTGAAAAACAATTACTGAATACATCTGAATACCCTACCACGGGTATCGAAACCTAGTTTCTAGAGTTGTAAGTCCCCAAACATACCGCTGTGCCACTGGAGGGCAAAGTACAAGAACAACGTTTCGATCTTCTTGGGTCATCTTCAGGTTTATAAAGACAGTTTGAAACTGTCCGTTACTGGGCACATGTCTTAGGGACGAGAGTGTGAACGAACAGGTACGAGATTGTAGGGGACGTATCAGTTAGATTTTAGGTGATTAATATAGGTATAAAGGTGTTCCTTTATGTTGGGTCAATTTGGGTTTGAGTTCTTGAATAAGTACGGCTTCTTTTGTTTTGCGTTCGTTTGCCTTTGTTTCTCTACTTACTATGTTGATGTTTTCTATGGTTATGCTGTGTTTATTTGTTTTGCAGTGTTCAAAAACGTGTGAAGGTGTTTTTCTGTGTTCATTAAATCTGGTTTCCATTTTTCGGCTTGTTTCTCCGATAAAGAAGTCATGGCAGTTGGTGCATTGTATTTTATAAATAATGTTGGTGTTATGTTTATCAGTGTAGGGGGTTTATATAGTGATATCTTCCATTAAACACATTCTTATACGATATGCACTTACACATGAAAACACAAAGCAAGAATTTTATTGAAGAAAGAATTCAGCCAGTCAAGTTTAAAGTTCAACATACATTAGAAGTAAATCGAATAATATTCAGATAAATGCTCCTAGTGGCACAGCAGTATGTCTGCGGTCTTACAACGCTAGAAACCGGGTTTCAATACCCGTGATGGGCAGAGTACAGATAGCCTATTGTGTAGCTTTGTGGTTAACTACAACCAAACAAACCAATCAAATAAACATAATTTGAAAATGAATAATATATAAAGTGAAGTAAAATATACATTGATGCCCAAGAGAAACGCACTGAGCACCTGGTGTATTCATGAAATCAAGTGACTTGAGTTCAGTATTTTGTTCTACTCAAACAATCAATAAACCTCTTTACTCATTCAAATGCAAATAGTGTTCTGTACGTACTCAATTAGCTATTGATGTAAAATTTATACTGTTGCGTTTTCATTGTGCATCCGCATAGAATAAATGCAAACGTTCACAAAAAGTACAAAAGTGATTAAGATACATATTAGAATTACAATAACTAAAAATAGAAATAAAAAATACAGACCACAACAAGTTTAAAACAGGGAATGAAGCACATTACATAATGAGTGACTTAAAGACATAAAAGTGAATAAAATAACGAATGACTTAAAACACAAGCTGAATATTTTACAGCAGGACTCAAAATGATACAACTCAGTAAAACACGGGAAATAAATAAACTATGTACAAATATAAAAGAAATGAAACTAAGTTGAAGATACAATATATTTGGTAAATACGCATGTTATTGTACAACCATAAACTACAGTACAGAATAGAATAGTTTATTTGTTTGGTTGTAATGAATTTCGGGCAAAGCTACACGAGGATTATCTGCGCTAACCGTCGCTAATTTAGGAGTGTAAGATTGGAGGGAAGGCAGCTAATTATCATCACTCACCGCCAATTCTTGGGCTACTCTTTTGCCAACGAATAGTGGGATTGACCGTCACATAATAACGCCCCCTGGCTGAAATGGCCTAACCACCTCGCCATGCCGGGCTGAATAGAATAGACTCACAGTAATGGCTGGAGACGGCTTAAATGGGTAATGAAGAAAAACTTTAATATAAGTTTAACATGACAGCAAAGCCGTCTCCAGCCATTATTAGTCTCAAAGTGGGTTCCTCGTCATCGAATTAGACTCACAGTAAGTGAGAAAAATAGATATTCTGGCAGAAAAGTGAAATAGTTACAGCTAAGAATAAATAAAAGTACACATAATACAGCATAAGCTAGCTCTTATGAGATTCATAGTATTATAATGAAACAAAATAAACCAAATAAATCAAATCATGTTAAACTCAAAGTTTTTCTTAAGTTATAAGTCAAAAGAATAAAGTCAATTATAATCGACTTAAAACATGGTTTACAAAGAAAAATTAAAATACAACATGAATAAAATTCAACTTATAACTGGTTAACACTCACAAATTGTGAATCAATAATAAAAGTCCCAAACAGAAATCTCTCATTGCTTAAAATAACTGATCTCAAACGACATATAGAAATACGTACAGTGGAAATAAATATGATAAAAATGTTTTTAACCAAGCAAAACTAATTTACAAGATAAAAATAAGAATAAATGAAACTAAAATCAGGCACGTGCACACGTATACAAACATACAGTTTACACAAATCTGCACCTTAAGAAGGATGACAGAAGGATGTTGAAGTCCTCTATGAATCTTTGCCATTCAGCAAAGCTCTTCCAGAGGGACCTCTTTGAATGTTTGCACATCCTTTCAGAGGTAGGAGACACCCTGCTTTAGCTGATCGTTCCCTACAAAGACCTGACGTCCCCAGTGCATTCCTCTCACACTGGCAAAATAACATATTTTGGTATAAAATCCAGGCCTCCTCCCATTTAGCAGTGTAATCCTAGAAACGTTTCATGAGTGCCTCACCCAGAGCTCTTGAGATGTTTATTGGTAATATATATGATGAGATGCTGGACACACTCGATTTTTAGGGGTCATAGTTTCTAGTCTTTTTTTTTCTTTCTAAGCTTCTTTAATCTTTCCAGGAGATTATTGATATCACGTGATTTGTTCCTTCTCACAGTGTAAATACTTAACCAAATTTGAAGAAACTTAGAACAAGCTAACTAAATAGCAGTTATTTCAGGAATAAAAATTCGTATACTTTTATGTAGTTTTCTATATTTTTTTATGTTGTGCAATTTCCAGCATTTTATTATGAGATACTATTTTGTAAAAGCGTTAAAAATTTCAATTAAGTGCTGTTCAGAATGTTCTATTTTATATATCCAATCAGTGTCGACTTGATTGATACGCAGTAACATATCTATTTTGATACTTTATTTTGTCCATAGTAATTCTCAACATATCTGGCTATAATTGTTGAAAAAACACTACAGAAACTAACAAAGATTAATCGGCCTGACCTTTAGGTCAGACTAGGTAACAATATTTTGGCTAAATATATTCTTGATTGAAATCAATTTATATCTAATAAATATACTTTCGTTTGAATATATTATATTTTTTGCATTTATGTGCATTGTTCGAAAACTATAAAGTTAATAATAATTTTTGATAAATATATATTCGAGCCAACGAAATGTTTTGCTGTCGTTTACTGTACACTCTAAACCTATTAAAGCCTATCTGATATCTTGTCATAGAAGCAACTTTTAGTAGCTTTCAAAAACATATAATTTAACACCATATATTTTCCAGAACAAAAGACTGTTTAGAGAAACTATAAAAAATCTCAGTTTTATGGTTTGTTCTAAGTTCTATAAACTACCCACTACATTCCGTTGTTCTTATCTGCGCGAACAAGATCTTGTCACTTTCCCACGAAACCGTAAATTACTTCTCAAACAATTTTATTCACTCTACATTGACGTAAATATTTCATAATCTGTTCTGTCCAAGAGTATTTGAACTTTATCTTTAGCTGTTTTGAAAGCTGAGATTCATTAGTATTGTTTCAATCACCTGCTGTGTGTTCACAAAAGGGTAGAAACTAGAGGTCGTACTAAGAAAATTCAGAGAAAGAGAAAATAAAATCACACGAAAATCAAAATATTGACAGTTATATTCTCAAGGTAAGATGTATTGCTTTAAGATGGACAAAGAATTCTAAAAATGTACAAATGTTTTGTGTACAGGCAAGACTCTTGGGCAGAAAAGTAGGTTTAACTATTTGTTTCATTTCTTGCAAATTACATTAAATAAATTTTGCAAATTATCAATTCTGAAATGTTTTTAAACAACATTTTTTAAAAATAGAGGTAGGATTGTTACTTAAAATTTGAAGTGTAATATACAGGTGTGTGTACTCAACACCTGAAATATGTTTACAAGCCCAGAAAGGGTTAAGTGTTGGAAAAATGCGTTCTGCTTTTAAGGTGAGGTGGTTCTGTTGGATGTTGTAAATCAACCCCCCTCCCCTTTATTCATCAGATAATAGACTTCTCTCTTCTTATAGAGTAATTAGTTCTCAGCAGTAATGTTTGGTAGGAACCAAGAATGTAGCAGCTGGAGGTCTGATAACTGATGATGTGGTCATTGTGGTTGGTAGTGAGTGTTTCGGTGAAGACTGGTTTAAACTGCTAAAGGTCTCTTCAATTGGATCTAAGAAATATTTTTCTGGAGACATTAGAACTAATTCTGAGTCTTCATTGTATATTAGATAGTCTTCTATTATAATGTCACACAGGTATAGCAGACTAAATAGTCCTTCTAGGTGATAATCAATATTCAGTGGTCCAGAATTATAGCAGTTATGACTTCTTACAGCAAACACTAGGATTGAAAACTCCAAATCAATTGAACTTTCATACACCAAAAGTTCAGTTAGAAGTGTAGGGTTAAATAAAGCTTACAGTTAATTTTGATCTTTTCTTAGAAAAACTCATTAATTTGAACATAGTTTCCACACTGATCCTAAAGATATAATTCATAAGTGCACTAACACAAGAATGTGTTGCTCCAAGTACCTGTGAATATCCAATCCATCAAGCTTTTATTGGAACTTAACATACAGATACATTAATTAAACCTTTGATCATGCAGCGTTTCTAATAATGGTTTTACAGTTCAATGAGTATTGCCATTTCACATATATCTGATTTTTCCACCATTGTATGGTTGCTACGTAACAGCTTGAGTTTCAGTAAGGAAGGAGGAAGTTAGAAGTATAGACTGCCTTACTCCATATTAGTTCAAGAAATGAAGTGAACTACTTTACAATTGCTATCAAAGTTTCCAGTCTTAAAGGTTTTGTAGCCTGTTTATTCCCAACACTAATTTACCCTCTGAGATAACTTAATTATCATCTGTCAAAGTATAAGAGCTATCCTGTTCAGAAATGATATTGCGATATTACATTCGGTAATATCCGTATTTTTCAATAGTTCAGTTCTATAAGTTAAACATGTTTCTAAATCAAAACCTATAAAAACAACATATAGACCATGTTTTCTTTCATTCTGAATGAAACAATAATTGTCAGTTCCTTTTAACAAGCGAAAAAATTAAATTCTTATGAATATTCTTTCACCAACATTAGTAAATAATTGTGTGTCTATAATGTTTCTCATTTGGTGTGTTATAGACAAGCGTAGAGATTTTTCGTCTCTCTCTCTCTCTCTATATATATATATATATATACTTTTTTTCTTCTCTTTTTCTCACTAATGAATATTTCAATTTATGACTAAACCAAACATAGTCTTTATAACAGTCATGTCAAGTTTCTTACTTCCTATGTTATCTAAGCTAATTGTTACGGCCTTTGTTAAACTTACATATCTCAATATTAAGGCTAAATTCTTGTACGTGCCTCAGATATTATGTTTTCTTTTATACATTATTAAATATACTATTTCTTTATTGTTAAGCACGGTGCTGCACAATGTGCAGTATCTCGTGCCTACTATAGGGTTCAAACTCCAAAGTTTAGCATTACATGAACTCAAGTTTACCGCTAAGCTATTGTGTTATGAGGAGGGTGGGGAAATATACACAAACCAGTTTCTATGTAATGTAAAACATACACGTATATTAACATATAAATATCCTTATCTTACTGTTACATCTAATCAATGCCCAGTTGAAGTGCATAATACCACAATCAAGCAGCAATTCTGGTAGCCCTGGAAACAATAGCAGCATCAGTTACTCTTATCATGAACTCACCCGTGTCTGTGTGATAATGTATAATAGTTGTCCTACCCAGATACCTAACTGATCTTGAAAACATTACAAAACTATATGGGCGATTCACTAAACCTTTCTCTCAGTGATGAGTTCAGATTATTAATCAAAAAATTTGAGATGCCATTTGCTTGCTTTCAGATTAGGTACAGCTGTAGAAACACATGACTTCTACTTCCCTTACTTTGCCAATTACCAGTGCAGCTGGAAGTTAAACTGTCAAGTGCCCATAGTTACACAAAAGTATGCATGTTCCATTGACCAGTTCTACCACCAACACACGGCGACATTAAATTAGACTGTATCCATAGCACACCACAGGACACAACCTCTTTCTCAACATGCGTATTTGCAGTTTACTGTTCTTGCGCCAAACTTTTTCAGCACCAGATGATCTTTCTACAGACCTGAAGCCTTTCTATTACGCAGGAAAACAGCTAACATTAAGTCCATAAGATATGAGACAATTACCATTTAATCAGCAACGATGTCAATACAAAGTTGAAAACCTGTCTCTCTACCAGCATCTACTTTATCATCATTTACCCAATTAAAGTTATGTTAACTGGCCACCATTGTGACTTGATTTAGGGTGCCTGACACATAGCAAGGTCAAGCTACCTCTCTGAAATTATTAATGAAATGGCTCGTATGTCAAGATGATCAGTACCGGATTAACGCATAGGCCACCTACGGCACCGGCCATACAAGGGCCCCGACGGCCACTCAAGTAAAAACATTAGGGTTAGTAAAACTAGCAGAAGTGAGTTATTATTATTATCTTTATCATTATTATTTCAAAATATTACCTGGGCCTAGGACCCCGTTAAACCTCAATCCGACCTGAAGATCATCCTTTATTGACTCCTTAACTTTTACCTTATCAACTTGAATTTATGTTCTTCACTAGTGGTTAGATTCACGTATTACAGAAAATTGTGACGTAAAGTGTTTGGGCCTAGCATTAATGATGATGCCCTTGGATTACATCAGCTGTTTAAGAACACTTTCAAAATTATCTATGCACTAAATTGCTTGTGACCGTCAATTTATTAGTTGAAGAGTCCCAACATACGAGTCACACAAAACATTAAACAAAAATGCAATCAAAATGTCAATGAATCCGACTATACTGCTAGGTTCCAATTTGTATTCCAAACAGAAATTGACTGATGCCACATATTTGTTTGGCTCTTTACATTGAGTTTTGTAACAGGTAAAAACATGAAATTATTCAATATGATAAAAGAGTAGTATACGCAGGTACCTACTGCGTGTTTCTCTACTGCTCTGTGACAGAAACGTTGTTAGTGTTTGACAGAGGTCCTTCCCTTCCACATGTTTTGACAAATATGGTATCCTTGGGTAGGGTTAGCAGCATAATACCACAACGAATAGTAACACCTGTTATTGTTGCTTTTATATCCATTCAAGTTATAGAATATGGTTTCAGAAAGTTAGAAGTCTGCTTTGCTGGTTTCGGACGCTTCTGACTGCATAATCATGATGAAATGTTGATTGTTCTATCTTGTGTTGTTCTGGTCCTTATGATGAAATGTTGACTGTTCCATCTGTTAGTGTTCTGGTTTTCATGATGAAATGTTGACTGTTCCATTTGGTGCTGTTCTGGTCCTTCCATATGAAATTATTTCACCATATGCTGCTAACTTTCTTGTCACCTTGATCAGTGCCTGGTGGTGTCTGTGGTAGTCAATGAACATCTAATAGCCCTGAAGATTACTCATGACTCCCTAGGACTCATGTGGTGTTTACGGGTCATTCGACAGCCCCTCTATGAACTTGTTGATGAGGATTTTCTTCTGATCCATGGGTTACATACCCAGTTTGCTCAGATTGACGATACAGTACAACTAAATGATGACCATATTCTAGTTACCAAGTAAGTTGCACTTCGTCCAAGAGCTCTAAGAATTCGAGTACTAAGCCATAAAACTCAACACCAGAGTTGCACTGAAACAAATTATCTTTATACAGAAGTAATGAGTAGAGTTCAATTCAATGGTATACAATTTTAACAGCAATTATATATATAATAACTTAGTCTGTAACATTCTCAGTTAAAACTGGAGCCAACATGAAAGTATTAAGAGTGCAAATGGGTGGTTCGAGAGGAAATGTATTGCAAAGAATGAATCAAATGCGAATAGCAAAGAAAGACAGAAACTAAAGTACATACAAATAAAACTATAAAATCTTTACTGTCTCTACAGAACGCGTTTTTTTTATAGTAACTTATTGTCATTTATAACTACCTGGCTGCAGATGGAGGAGAAGAAAGCATATTTTCATTCTACCAAGACAGAAATGATTGTGTTTACACCATACATTCAAACCAGGCCTTTGTCTTGGTAGGATATTCACCTACATGTGTGATTATTTACAAAACACATTTTCAAGGGAATATTAACTTTTAGCTCATACTAATGTACAACCCTCTGCATTACCACTTGGATACGATTCACATCCTGGAGAAAACAATGAAGAAGCTTTGGCAAATAAGATAAGCTTTCATGAATGTCCTTTGTGGCATGTATCCTCAGCCTAAAGACTGAAGCTAGTTATATCTTTTTTATATGGACATTACCTAATTGCAGAACACCTGTATAAAACGTTTTTAAAACATTTCTGAATAAAGATATGATATTTTTCCAGTTATAGAAAGGTGAAATCTGGTAGATGAAAACTATCATAGTACCAAACACGATCGACAACTAAATATACTCCTTTGGTATGCTACAAAGCACATGTATTAGCCATTAGGTTAAATAACTTTATACTAAGTACAAACAATAAGTCACATAAATACAATTTTTAATGTGTACTAGAAGATATCATCATTCACATGCAAATGATAAAGTATGAACATCTAAACAATAAATAAATATCAAACAAGGAAAAAAACATTCTGCCGAATATAAGACATATATCAAAAATCCATTGAGAAATGGAAATAAAGCAAAATACTTAAGAGATGCCTCTGGCTAACAAAATCATAGAACACCTATCATGATGAAATTAGTAAACAAAGAGTTGAGTAAATTATACTAAAACGAATTTTAAATATTCAAATCAGCAGCTCACTGATAACCCTAGCCGATATAACATCAAGGTAGGACGGCTGTATCAAGAGTACATTTTGACACTGTTTGACATTAAGTGATGCTATTGAAAATTACCATTTTTGGAAGCGTGTATATAACAGCCCTTTCCAATACCAAATATTCATACATCTAGATCATAAAGATTTGTTCGGAATATACAAAATTGGAATACTCCTTGTACGATACACTGGGAGACAAATGAATTTGGATCAACTTGGGAAATCAGGACCATCCAGAAACAGACCTGAAATAAATCACATCCCAGCCGTGATGAGCAAAATGCGGCATCTTGTACGAGGTGAGAATTCACCAACACTAAGGTAGGTGGCAAAAGCTACCATATGTCTCAGGCAACAGAACAAAATATGATCAAGAAGGATCTCCATCTGGAAACGACACGAAGAAGGTAGGAGCTCACCTCAAACAGATGCAGAATGAAACAGGTATCAATATTATTCCCTAAGAAGATACATTGGTCAAGTTACAATACGTAGCACTTATAAATTTCTGTGTGATTAGATTGTTGAAATGAGTGCTAGAGAAAAGTTGTCCTTGAACACTAGATGAATTATGGAAAGCTGCAAAGAGGAGTGGCGTACTTTTGACATGACAGTTTATGGCTGCAGGACTATTATCAGAAAACAATGTCGTCATACAGAGCATTGCCTGACGTAGCAACACGGACTGTAACAACGTGGTGAATCTCCAAAATCATTTTTTATAACTTAAAGAACTCTCTATATAAGAAACACACTTACCACGGAGAAATAAGTAATATCAAGTGATACGAGATTTGTTTGGTTTATAAAAACATTGAGATTCTTACCACATAGAAGTTATTTAATACAAATCACGTGAAGTGTTTGACTATGAAAATTACACTACACTTACCATGAAGAAATGCATAAATTCTTTCAAAATCATAAGATACCTACCATGAAAATATGAGAAAATAAAACAAAGGCATTTAAAACGCTTGGCTGTCAAGACTAAGTAACACTTAACATTAATAAATTTACATTGAAATTTAAAAGATAGGACAAGGAAATCCTTACAAATAGCACTTTATTAAAACGTTTTATCGTGTTCATCAGATTGGCAATAGTCTCTACAAAAGACGTGATAATTTTTTAACTCTTACCACTGTGTGGTTTTAAGTTAAGTATTCAGTATTTTATAAAGTATACTAATGATGTTTGAGATAATTCACTCTTAAGCACAATGATAAACAAATTAAGACAATGGGAAGGAAAACACTATCCTATCACTTCAGTGTATGGGCAACGTCGTGATCAGTAAAAGAACCTGAACTCAGCAGAGTTTCTCCTACGCTACTAATCGATAAGAGCAAAAAGAAAAGAAATGTTAGGGAATCTTTAAATTAATCCTTTGTTATGTTATACCGCATCCTTTGTAGCTATGATCATCCTCCAGTCTTCCTGTCTCCTCAAGTGATGAAGACATGCACTGACACTGTGACGAGTAAGAACAAAAATCTAGCAAACACATTTTTTGGGGTTTGTTTTTTTAAGACTTTACTCAACCTATTTAGAGTGAGGAGAAGAATAAAAAATATTTTTACATCAGTCACAAATTGTTAGCCAAAGATGACCGCTGGGAAAGTAATAAACAAAATGGTCGAAACTCTAATGCCAACCAGTGACAAAGCAGTAAGTCTGCGGACTTGTAACGCTATAAACCAGGTTTCGATACTCATGGTGAGCACAACACATATAGTCCATTGTTTATAACTACAAAAACGAAGCTTTTGACATAAAAAATGTATAATAACTAAGAATTAAGCAAAATGAGCCTTTACCTTCCGTTTTTAAGTTGTTCATTATAGTTTTAAAATACGTAGGAACGCAAAAACAGCATAATGGTGAATAGAAAACCTTAAACGCGAACGTTTTCAGAATATGGATTTTCGTTCTTAAGAAGGAAATGCACCTTCTGAAAATTAACATTCGTGACTATACTCTTTGTTTATCCATAACTTATCTATTTCCATCCCCTAATCCAACAAAGAACTAGTTTCTGCTATCCCTCCTCTCAAACTGGACAGAAGAGAGTTTCTCACTCACTGCGTCTCTAAAACTAAATCACTGCTTTAAGGTGGAAACTGGCATAATATTTCATATTTTCTGTTTAATTTTTCAATACCTTGTACTTTAACGTGTTCAGTGTGTTTTGATAACATCCGAGAAAGAAGAAGAAAGGTCAACAGATTATTCAACTCTGATCCATATAAATAATGTGCAAAGTCAGGAAATAAGAAACAACATGAAAAATCCTACTGCACTTCCATCTTCCTGGAATTTGGAGATTTGTTTGTTTATTTGTAGTTAAGCACAAAGCTACACAATGGGCTATCTGTGCTCTGGCCATCACAGGGATCGAAACCCGGTTTCTAGCGTTGTAAGTCAGCAGACATACTGCTGTGTCACTGGGGGGTAGGAATTTGGAGAACTTAACCTAAAAACTATTTGTATTCATTCGTATCTAACTGCCAGTGTAGTTTTCTTTTATTTTAATAAGTTTAAAAACCTTTTAAAAACATCTTGGTCTTTTAGTACAATTGGTTTCTTAATTTTTTTTTCACGAAAGTAATTTGGAGATTAAAACAAACCATATCTCTTAACTTTAACTATTAGTGTTTCATATATAACACTTACGACAACGAAATGAAATTCTAGTTAAACTTGTTTGTGTGTTTGTTTGTAATTAAGCACAAAGCTACACAAGGGAATATCTGTGCTCTGCCCACCACGGGTATCAAAACCCGGTTTCTAGCGTTGAACTATATACAACTGGTACACGAAGAGAATTTTCAATATGTGTTATTTTTGTTGTGAATGGCCAGAAAAAGAAATATGCAAATTAATACTGCTCTAGATTTCACAGAAAAGAGAACTAAAAACAGGCTAAAATTCCTGTTCCTGTACAATGTAAAATATACAGGTGCATTAACATATAAATGTACTTATCTCAGTGTTACATCTAACTAACTTATACTTGAATTAAATGATGTCACAATTCAGCATCAATTCTGATAACCATGCAACCAATGGCAACATCAGTCGCTCTTAACATGTTCTCTCTAGATTTGACGAAAGACAAAATTAAAATAGATTAAAAGTCCAGACTTCACAAAATGAGTTAATATCCTCTAAAAATTGGCATTTTTATTGTGACTATTGTTATCTAAAAACGTTGTTTGTTTTTGTTGTTAAACACAAAGCTATTTGTGCTCTGCCTACCATAGATATGGAAACTAAATGTAAAGCGTTATAACCCTTCAGATTTACCGCTGAGCCACCGACAGGGCAGAGGCTTTTACTCTTAATTAAGTATTAGAATTTTTGTTTTTATTAATCTTCAAATGTGATAGTTAACTTTATATCAAATGAAAGCAAAGATCAATAAATAGGTTAAAAATATATATAAAAACATTGTGATTATATAATACAGTATTAAAGTCAACTTCTTAAGGAACGCATTAAGTCTACGTTAAACTTCTCAATTAACTGTGTTTATAAATATATGTACATGAATAAATTACATTTCTGAATTTCTATAACTTTATATAGCTGTCGTCGATAATTATGACAGAGAAAATATGAAAGGTGAAGGTGTACTGGTATGTACCCCCAACGTGAAGGCATACAAAATTGACTGAAAACGTTGTCAGTTGTGATACACTTCTTGGGATATTCGTCTACAAGCACTTCTCTGGAATTAATTGGTTCTGTGCATATGTTCATTGAACTTCAGTATTGATTGTGTGCACGTTGACAATGCAACTCTTGAACGACCTAGACTAAAATGAAGAGAGGTAAATAAGAAAACCGTACTATTGGGTGGGTAGAAAGGGTATTAAGTTTAGTTTAGTGGTAGGTAGTTGATCAGGAAGGTAAACATTGTCGATAATGCTTTCTAAAGTTATTTTGTGTAAACTAATGGCAAATATTTGCGTTGAATTCGGTATATTTTCATTTATAATAATCAACCAAAACGTTCCTTTTTTGGGAGAAATCCAGATCTAATATCTTTAACTTTACATGTAAAAGAGTATGTGAGCTTTCGTTTAAAGCATTTACGAGACATATGGTTAGTTTTATATCTTAGTTTTGAAGTAGTTCAGGTGTACATTGGTTATTACATATAGCCAAGACTTTAGTGTCCTACCATAATTCCTCTGTAAGTATTTGAAATATTTTGACAAAACAAAATCTAATTGTTTATTTAATTTTAAATGAACACATTTTTGTTTTATTTATTTTTCAAGTTCGAAAACAAACCTATTTATGCCATGAAAGCTTATAAGTTTACAAAAAAAAACAACCCAAAACCCAAATCTCAGCTAGTCACGGTGAAGGAACCTGAATGTTAAATTTAGCTCGGAAGAATATAAAGGTTTATATATCTATATATACACACAAGCTAAACCAAAGTTTTTCTTTGTTTATTTAGTTGCAAGTTTAACGTATACTGATGATATAGGTACTCCAAACTTCCGTTCGGTATGAAATATATTCAAAAGAACATTTCTTATGAAAAAGAAAATATTGTTTTGTATACATAATATTATTGTTTTGTTGTTGAAAAGCTAATCAATAACATAAAAACTTAAATAAATTTGTTTTGAAATCTTTAACATGGTTTTCATGCATTTCTACTTACCATAATCCCAAGTATGGAAAATGTAATTCATATGTTGACCATTAGTCCAAGTATGGAAAATGTAATTCATATGTTGTCCATTAGTCCAAGTATGGAAAATGTAATTCATATGTTGACCATTAGTCCAAGTATGGAAAATGTAATTCATGTGTTGACCATTAGTCCAAGTATGGAAAATGTAATTCATGTGTTGACCATTAGTCCAAGTATGGAAAATGTAATTCATATGTTGACCATTAGTCCAAGTATGGAAAATGTAATTCATATGTTGACCATTAGTCCAAGTATGGGGAATGTAATTCATATGTTGACCATTAGTCCAAGTATGGAAAATGTAATTCATATGTTGACCATTAGTCCAAGTATGGAAAATGTAATTCATATGTTGACCATTAGTCACGATGGGAGTTTGAGAATTTCATTCGCTTCCTAATTTTCTAAAATCATTAAATCAACGTATTTAACATAACCATATTAATGGCTCAAACTGTACGTTGTATTTTCGTATGCAAGCACACAATATAAACAAAAGAAATGTCTTGTACAGTAACATAAACATTGTGTTATTTCAAAATTGTTCAGACTTGTTCAAATTATAACACAATGGTTGTTTTGATATAAACACACAACATTTGCCTGTTTTTTAACAAAACAATCTACATGCGGTTTACATTTAAAAATTGCTTATTGTCTTATTAAGTCACATTGTTATTACGTGTATGTAAATTGTATAATATTCAATACAACGATTCTGCATCAGCCAATGCATCTGTGTTCGGTTTTGTTGACCCAGAATGATAATATTAGTTTTAACTTGAACTTTTATCGTTGCCATTCAAATATTAGATTCTGAACACAAATCGTCTTGTTCTTAACCCTTTTTTTCAGTGCACTAAAGGCGTAAACCTGTATATTTTTCACATTTTAGAATTATTTCTATCTGTGTAAAACTAAGTGAACATTGATTCTGTAGTGTGTGAGCGGACATATTAGATGCAGCGAACAAACAAAATCAGTTTGTTTGTATTTTTCCTGATTCTCTGATATATTAGTGAAGGAATGGAAATAAACGATATTTTATGGTTATAGAACATCTATTATAACACCAGCATCATATAATTTATAAAATAAAAATATTAATTCGAGAACAACCTAGTTAACATTTTGCTAAACGTTTAGAAAGTACGTACAGCTCATAAAAATTATATGACAACCATAACGGAAGAAAATGTTGGCAAAAAGTATGTCTAAGTACTTCAATTAAAGAATAAAAACTTATTACATGATGGCGTAGCTAATAAGATTAAATCCTCAACGAACTGCGATGTCTTCAAATTACATAGCATATTTCATCATATGAGTGAATAGCCTAAGAGATGGTTTTCCTGCTTGATTATCAAAAAAGGAAAATAACCAAACTTCACTGAAAAATGAAGATGTTTTAATTAAAACAAAATTGATTGTTAAAATAAATACGTTTTTTCTTGGAAGGTTCGTCTTGGACAGGTTCATTCCACCACATGCGCTTCTACAATGTTAAAGTCAAATACCTTTTAGGTCAGTAAAGAATCATTCACTGTTAAATCTCATATTAATAACTTACTAAAAAGAAAATGTTACTTTATTAATCGGCAGTTTCTGTCACGTTAGATCACAATGAGACTGATAATTATTTTTTTCAAATCTTTCTATAATTTTCTATACAATAATTTTCAAATGAAAGAAACATAATAGCATCTTGTCTGCACTTTATATAAGTCATTTGAAAATATCAATTATTATAGTATACAACGCCTTAGTATACAACGCCTTATGCCAGCGACGCGTTTCAATCGAAACTATATGTGTTACATTCCCAACCGACCTGATGAACTTTGGAATTAGCAAAAGGCCTCGTCGGCAGGTGTGTGCGGTGCTCAAGATGAACGGTCGAGACGCTATAGTGCTCTTATTACTGGAAAATCGTACTATAGGACGTAAATAAATATTTGTAAAAAATATTATCAGTTGTATTGTAATATAATATCACACAAACTACATATCAGTAGATCTCGCTTCTCCTACATAAGGCATTATATACCATAATAATTGATAAAATGATACGTTTCTTGCTGAACTGAAACGTCTATAGTTCCTAATATAGTAACAATCATTTCTGCAGAGAGAGAGACTGTTTATCTTAAATTATCAGTGGGAATGAAATTTGTAGTCGATCCCGAAAATCGATTTTGATACGAAGTTTCCTCTATATTGTTTCACAAGTGCTCACGTTGTCGTAAAATGAAAGTTGCTCTGACTAAATAAAAAAAAATTCTTATAGACAATAAAAGAGTGTTAAATTCAAGAAACATCATTAAAATAACTTACAAGCCATACAAATCTTATTAAAAGATGATGATGATGATGAAGTGTAAAAATATAAAAAACTAAGTTTTATAATATTTTATTGATAATAAGATATCTATTTTCTAATTACTTGAATATCCATGAGTGACTCAACGGAAATTTGAGAATTTATAACGTTACAGCTCGAAGTCCGATCCCTGCAGTGGACATAGCACAGATAACCCATTGCAGAAACACAAACAGTTACTTGAAGATAATTGTTAAAATGTTTTATCAACTGATGTCGAAAACAACCTCCTTCCATGTCCACAATGTTGCATATATTAAATTATATTGTTTCCTAGCATCGAATAAGTACATGTATTTTATATCGGTGTTTAATTCTTAAAACAGATATAAGTATTTCAGTTTTATATGAAAAATATTTAGTAATATTATTGTTTGTCAAATATCATAAATATAATTACACAAAACCATAATTAAAGAAAACTAATATTGAAATTGCATCCAGTTATCTAAAATACATCCAGATTTGTTATCCACATTTCAATAAACATTTATTTGTTTGTTGGCAAACATCAAAATACACAGTGAGCTATCTGTGCTGTAACCCACCACGGTTACTGAAATCTGGTTTTTAGTGTTATAATCTTTCAGACTTATCGCTGAGTGACTGGACGTCTTCGAAAAAAGAAAGGAAAATCTTTTTTAAATAGTTTATTATTTGGTTAAAAATAAATAAATCTTTAGATAGTTCACATGTTAGGCTAAAAATTATTTTAATGAATTCTCATTTTACATATTAAATTATTAAAAAAAATATTTCTCCTAGAAGTAGGAAAGTGTTTTAGTAATTCATTACAATTGATTCAAAATACACTAGTAGCGATGGTTCTATTCTTGTCTTCTTTAACATGAAAAAACATTTTCAAACGAGATAACTGCCTAACTATACGCAAAAAAGCCTGATGACACACCCTTTACACTCACAGTAATAGCATTAATTGTAATGCTTGTAATTACATATCATTTGGACACCTCCATCACTCCTGCATCCGGTTGCTAAAGCAACTAAATTCAACAACCATTCATTGTCAATCAAGAATTACATCACAGTAGGGTTATAAGTTGATTTCCTAATTAAAACTTCATCTTTTTTCGTGCCCAATAACGCCACGTAGTCTTAATATTCCTTTTATAATAGATTAAACTTTCTAAAATTAACGCTGACTTTTTCTTTGCTTTTTATAGGAAGGTAAATTAATGCAATAAATGGGTCAAAAAAGTTTTCTTTTTATGATATAGCGTTGTTTGGTTTGATGTATAGTCATTTACTCATCATTAGTATCCTAACACAATTCAAATGCTTAGATACATCATTTTTTATCTTCCACGAAATGCACGTTTTCCTGAGGAAGATAAATTCAAAAACATATACGAAAAAACTTATCAGGTCAGAAATATCCATATGTTTTGGACTTTTGGGCTGAATAAATATCAATAATACATACCCTATACATAAATAATATTCACTATATTTATTAAATCAGTTGTTATAAGGTGTGACATTGATCAATGGTTTATTGTAATTTGTTTTCATCAACTACTTCTTATGTCTTATTTACTCTTTCTTTCATTTTCATCTTTCATAGTTATTCTGAATCTATTCGTTGCTTAGCAAACAGCCGTTTTATTTTCTTAGGTTAATTTTGAATTTATTTCATAATCCTTACAACTTTATATTCTATTTAATTATCTTAATATATTTTAAAATATTTCGTATTTTTCTATTTGACTCTAATTTATCAAACACCACCTTAAATGTTCTATATTTCACTTTAATCACGCCCCTTTCTCTTATGCTATTACTATTTGTTTCACTATTTCTTACTCAATATTTGTTCATCTCATCTTTCTACTACTTCTGACCACTATTTTGTTTCCTCACACTTTTTTCTTCAATTACTACACTCTATTTCTCATTTTTTTAAAACAATTTCTTCATTTACAGTTTTCTCTGTTTTACTTCACAACACAATTTTTCTTCAAATAATTTTCTCCAAATTTCATTTTTATTTTTACCCTTCAATAAATTTTAGCCCGTTTCTAATTTTCTTTTCTGGAATATTATCTTATCTTGTAAGTGTATATGTTTGTATGTATGTGTACCACTACTAGATACTAATTACTTAAGTAGTCAGTAAACACATTTCTTCATGACTGAAATGATCGATGTTACATAATTAAGCACTTCGCACAACTAAAAATTCCGCCGTCAGAAAGAAAGCTCATTTTGTTATCTACCAGCATCCAAGAACATGAATCAATAACAAATTAACGCCTAATTGCTCCCTCCCCCGCTAGCTCAGTGGTAAGTCTGCCGGCTTATAATGGTAAAAATCAGGTTTCGATACCCACGCTAGATAGAGCACAGAGAACGAATTGTGTAGCTTTGTCCTTAAAACACAAAAACAAACGAACCTCTAGTTTTTCAACCTGATTTAAGATATATGATGCGAAATTAACATCAACATTTCTCTAATGCTTTTTAACGAAACAATTTTTACATATACAAACAAATTATATTTTGGAAAAAATATGTATTAGATACTTCGAATTATTTTCCTACGATATTTTCCTTCCACAAGATATACATCGATACAATATTTCAGATATTTTTCTTGTTATATTATTCAAGATAATATTTACTTCTGCTTTCTTTTTTGTTGTTCTTCTTTTGTTTTGTTTTGTTTTTAGAACAGTTATTGTAATTTATAGTAAACTTTACGAAAAGTTCAATAATTTAATTACGTTTTAAAAGTTCAGATATTTCTTGGGTTTATTGATTAACGTAACACTGACCCTTAACAAGCACCCTAGCGTTTCTAAAATCTAATTTTTCAAATGTAGCCTAAATCGAAAGTTTAACCTCTTTTTCTACATAGATAACTCATTTTTGTCTTAAAATATTTACTAATTAACCTGTCTACTTTATTTTCATTCCATTTCCATGGACATAAAAAGTCCAGTTCTGATATGGAAAAGCCTTAAAAAATAACAAAGAAGACCTACATGGGATGAAATATGATGTTTGAACAATATACTATCACAATATCTCTTCTGGGTGCAGCCCACAGTATCACCTTTGTCTGAAGGGAGTGGACAGTTGGTCCAAGTATCGTAAGGCAGAAGCAAAGAGGGAACTTGAGGACTTCCTTCGTAAGCATACCATAGCACCAGCTGCAATTATCAGCATCAAACCAATATTTGACAGACTCTCTAAGCCAACTTTGCTTCAAAAATGCTTGAACTGCATTACCCAAAACCCTAACGAGTCATTGAATCATATGATCTAGAGAATATTCCCCAAGTCTTCATTTGCCGGCAACAAAACCGTTTGTTGGGTTGCTGCTGATCTTGTGTGCATCCAAAATAAGAGTTCTTCAAGCAATGAAAATGACTGCAGGACCGTATACAAGAAAATGCCTGGAGAAAATTGACTTAGAAAGGGTTAAACGAGCAGAAGGGGCTTCCTCCGAGAAAGGAACGCATGAACGCGTGTCTCGCAAAAATGTCAAGCAGGGCTTTGAGAAAGCTGCTACCAAGAAAGAAGGGGATATTTATGTTTCAGGGGGATATTAGGTAAGAAAATGAAGTTATGATGCCTCCTGGTGCCTACAGTGGGATTGAGATATTTTAAATGTGGTGAAATGCTCACATTTACTAAAAGCTTACTGACATTTAAGTGCAGAAAAACTTTAACGGCTATTTTCTCAAAACGCAGTTTTCATTTGGATTGGTTTGTTTTTGAATTTCGCGCAAAGCTATACGAGGGCTATCTGCGCTAGCTGTCCCTAATTTTGCAGTG
>NW_013666226.1:180963-186846 GCF_000517525.1 Limulus polyphemus
ACCACCCACCGCCACCTCTTGGGCTACTCTTTTACCATCGAATAGTGGGATTGACCGTCACATTATAACGCCCCCACGGCTGAAAGGGCGAGCATGTTTGGTGTGACGGGGATTCAAACTTGCGACCCTCATATTGCGAGTCGAGTGCCTTAACCACCTGGCCATGCCGGCCTGAGTTTCATATGAAGACTCTTAAACACGTAGAAAAAAATGTTTCATTAGATTCAGATAGACCATGGTATTACAAAAACAAATAAGACTATAAAATTCAATGCATGTACATTTTTCACGCCTTAGTAGTATCACGTTTGATAGCAAAATATAACATTCGTAATCACAACAGAAATTAAAGTAATAGAAATAAAATACGGATATTCTTAAAAGAAAGAAAAAATAATGAATATATAAACAAGAGGGGAAGTATGAAATAACATTCAGATAAATAGCTGATGAGAAAACAAGTGTAAGAAAATATGGATGGATAAACAGACGGTAGAAAAAAAATGTTCTGTGCTCACCATGGGTATCGGAACCCGGATTTTAGCATTAGAAGTCTCTGGACTTACCACTGAGCCACTGAGGGCAGATAAAAAGATCCTATGCTAAAGAAATAAAGGAACAGAAAGAAAGATAAACAGGCAAATGTAAGAATAAAATACGCATGGATAGAAACATATAAGTTAAAACTAAAAACTTGTGAACTTTTGGTTTGTGAGCCTTCACCAGCTTGAAACCACCTTTCATTATGTTATTAACAGTACCAGGAAATAATCCTATCATCATTTCGATAGTATTTTAGGTAGGAAGGTTCTCTTGCGTAACCATAAACTTCATTTTGCGAATGAGAGCGCTGTTCTAGATTGGCTTTGAGTATGGCTTCGCAGTACGATGCTGTCCTAAATGCTCTGCTGTACAAGTTTTTCCGCTTTTATGGAAAATGCTGAAGGCTTCCTTCTTCAAAATGTTGTGTTTTTTGGCTCTACACCATTTAACAATCTTGCTATACGAATACTCTTGCTCAGAAAGGAATATGATACATTCCTTTAGTCATTACTACATTTGCCGTAAACTAAATAAAAAATGAGAAACGTGTCACCTGTGACACCATGGATAACACCTGTAGAGATTCAACACTGCAATAGCTCGAAAAAATATTTCATATAAAGAGTAACTAATATTCTACAGAGATTCAAAAATATTTGGATAGCTGATTCGGGATGGAACAGTGCTACTCTGTACATAAACACGACAGAAATCTTTCGAAAATATGTTTCGTGTAACAGTGGAAAACTTCTATCTAAACGACAGTTACACTACTTATAGAAAATATTAGATATTGGAATACACTAATCAATATACTGACAGAAGTGTTAAGAGTGTATTGTTCAATAGTTAGGGAAAAGAATTTTTACATACTATGACAACAAGCTTTTGCATTATTCTCTGCTACATAAAATCAACTGTATCTGTTTAGATTAAAAATAATTAACGATGTGCATAATCTGATTGAAGCCAGTAATTAATTTCTTGCGAGATTTGAATAACTTAGATCTGATTTCAATTCATTTCAACAGGTCCAAAATAATGTTATAGAAACTTTTAATACACGTAACATTTTCACATAAAGAACAATGAGTATACACACTAACAAATAAATGTTTTTTGTTTTTTTTTATAAAAATTAAAGTGGGAAAAATTACCAAGTATGTAAGAGTATTGGCGAAATCTGTTCTAGTGTTTCAATAACAAATATTTTCCAGATTAATTAGCCAAATGTGCTGGAATTCAATTAAAATTATAATGAAAAAATCAATTTATATGTTTAAAGGCCTTAGAAATATACAGTAGTAAAACAGAAACTTTGGGTACTTACAACGTTTTTAGATATAAACTTTCAAATGCTTTTTTTTTCTCTTATTTCTCTCTACTGTTACCAGAGGGCGCAAAGAAAACCTTTAGACATGTAGGTAAAATCACCTTAACAATATTGCAGTAGAAACTTAAAGTCAATATAAAAACAACATAACTTTAGAATTAATAAAAAACAAATATCTTGAGAAGACAAAATACTTTAAACCGAGACATTCCTTAATATTATTTTTATGTCTATAATGACATATTAGCTTTGCGATTTTTGTACTTAAAATGGCACAAAATAAAACATTTTTTAAAACTTATTTTGTTTCCTATACAATGGCCATTACCACTATTTATGTAACAACACTTGAAGTTCTGTACGTAATTACAGAAATTTTATTTATCGTTATTACTTTAGACTTGTTCATCAGATCGTCTTTACTGAATGAAACCAATGTGTTCCTTCCATGTCATGAATCGAGTTTTGTAGCACAGTCAACCTTCACGGATCTTCTGCATCACTTAGCTGAGTAAATGGTTATTTTCGGAATACTTGAGAACCGTGCTTGAGCTCTCTTTACGCGTCACCGTTGACGTCAACATAGCTAGTGTGTATAAAATATTTACACACAGTCTTAATTTGTTTTAATTCAATAATTTCATAAAGTATACTACAGTCATGAAACTCGTTAATAATATAAATGGTCAATGATCTAATAACTCTCAAGTATTAGGTCGTCCCTCATTCGTACTTTTCATCATTGCTCATATATTTCTCAGATTAATTGTTGCTGTTTCGCTATTACTTAGACACCCCTTCTACGTAAGTTTGCCTTTTATTGTGATTCATAAAACACATCCATCACAAAAACAAAATACCCATAACGCTCCATACTAGTAGAATAGAATGAACAATTAAACTATGTACAACGCTAGAAAGTGGGCGTGACGTTTACAGTATTTACATGAAGTATCCTGTTAATGATGATACGAAACAAAGGGAGTATCCTCTCCAGGTCCATTTAGTTAATGAAACTTTTATTGCCTCTATCGTAATAGTTTACCACTCCCACTATTCTGGCATTACATAGCGTGTTTGTTACAAGTAAACAGCTCTTTCGAACAGAGCTGTTCAGAACAGAATTTGCTTATATTAGACACACAGTAATTTTGATGATACAAACTGAAACATTAGCACTGTCACTCGTTTTTAATCCAATCATCTCTGAGTATAAACAACAGGTTTTAAAAACTTTGTTTCCAAAGAAGCTTAGCCATATAAATATTAGCATAACGGTAGGATAAATAGTCACATTAGTTGCTAGACAAGCTAAGAAAAAACATGTAGTTCTATTTTTAAAATATGGTACATGAAATATATACAATTTTGTAATGTAACTACAGATGACTTTGGTTCATTCAACTGTAAAGTGAGACTATAATATGATGTACCAAAAATTCTGTTTGTCATTTGAAAGCCAAAAAACTAAACCAACTTGAGTGTCCTCTTTAAACAGTAGAATTGCATCAGCCTCTATAAATAAAAAACGCAATATTCTCTGTAAACAAATACACTTGTAGAATTGTACCAAGGAAAAAATTTACAAAGAGAATAAGTGATAAGACGATACATTAGTTCAAGTTTCCATTTCTCCAATCCAAATTGTTGACATAATCAATTTAACTAGAGTGTGTATTGAAAATTCTTTCTTCAAAGTTAATGAAAAGTTTTACGAACAAAATATTGGATTAGCCATGGGGTTTTCTTTTTTCACCTATTTCACTTGATAATGCATTGTTAAAACCTGATTGTTGGATTAGATTTGTTGATGACACGTTCTTAGTTTAACGGCATGGAAATATTGAGTTAAAAACATTTGCAGATTATCTAAACAATGTTGATCTTTCTAGGTCTATTCAGTTTGAACAATATCATTGTTTACCTTCCTTAGACGTACTTGTTAAAAGAAATAATAATGGAACTATTTCCACAACTGTATATCAGAAACCATATTCAGTCTCTATGCCACCACATCAAAGATCATTGTCATCCATTTTCTCAAAAACTAGCAGCTTTTCATATTAATATACACAGAGCATTTAAAATTTGTTCTGATTATACTAATTTGTAAAACGAATTGAATTATACAAAAAGCATTGCTAATGATAGACGTTATAATGTTGATATAACTGAACATATAATACAAAAAATACAATTACTTCTTTTATCAACCAATGTGCTAGACTAAAGAGTGTCTGTGATAATAAAATTGATAGTACAGTAATATTACCATACATAAAAGATATAACTAGCAAATTACCAGTGTCTTTAGAAAACATAATTTTATTCCTATTTTTAAACCAGTTGACAAAATTAAAGCAATAATTCCTAACACTAAAGATATATATGCCAAATGCAACAAAAACTATATTGGTCAAACTAAACGTAATTTGAAATATCGTCTTAATGAACATAACATATGTTAAAAAAAGATACTTTCTCCTCTTGCTAAACACATTGTTTAAACGGGTCATTCAGTACAATGGCACAAAGCAATAATTTTAAATGAACCTAATACTCGAATTGAATTGAATATTAGAGAATCAATAGAAATTTTGTGCTGTAAAATAAACAATTCTTTGTTAAATAGAGATGGAGGGTTAGCACAGCTTTGGAAAGAAATATTGACTTTTTATGTACAATACTCATATCACACTCATAGATTACAATGAGCGAAACATGTAGTCTTTCAATTTTGGCTGCTGGCCAAATAAAAATTGTTTGTGCACTTTAAACGTTGATCTTGTTTTTATTTTTAAAACCTGAATACAGGTATTTAGAAAATATTGCCAGGGAAACACAATTTCTTACTGCAATCAAACAAATAAAAATACATATAGAGTTACACCCAAGAAACGCATTTATGTATTGTAGCAAAAGAATACATATACATTGGAAGTTATACAGAGGAAACACACCTTTTTACTATAAACAAACAAATGCAGATGAGTATACAGAAAACCCTATATCTAGAGTTATACAAATTCGTGAGCGCACTATTATTATACACGGGACAGGAAACATAAATATTTATTATAAACAAAACGTAAAGATGTAGGGTCGCATCTAGTAGATAACTCTAACCAACTGGATCCATAAAGCTGTAAATTATAATAATAAAGCACTTGTCCTTACTACAAATAAACATATGTACATTTAGAATTTATACCTGTAACAATACCTCTTTACTGTAACGCAAGAGGAGGAATGCAGGCAAGTGTTAGGGGACAGTTGTATGTACACAAAATGTGTTTTTACGGAACTCAGTCGGGGGCTTTAGTCAAGATGCGGGATGTTCTTAGGGTGGAGGAGGGGGGCTTTAGCTGTAAAATTTTGGGAACCAAAGAAACAAATACGCACATTCTGCGAAACACAATTTGTTTCCTGAAGCACGAAACATGAAACTCTTGTAAAATTATGTTTTTAGGAAACTCACTTTCCTTTAAGCACATAAATACACACACACACTGGAGAATCATAAATAAGAAACACACTTTTTTCTTGTAGGAATCACAGTTTTTACTGTGGTTAAACAAATAAATATTTACGAAAAATTTATCCAATGAAATCACACTTCTTTAGAGTGAACCAAAAGGTGAATATGGGTGTAGAATAAAGTCAAAGAAATATGTTTTGTTTTATTTAAACAAACAAATAAAGGCATCTTCAGAATTAACACAAAATACTTTTTTTTTTTACTTTAACGTAACATTTAAATACACATGTAGAAATGCACCTACAAAATACTCCTTTACTGTAACCAAATAATTAGGTGCACTGTAGAATAATGGCTAGAAAAGAACCTATATACATAAATATATATTGTAAGTAAACAAAAATCATGTCTAGGAAACAATTGCTTACTGTAACAAAACAAATAAATGGGACTAATCCTAAAAACAATTCCTTTACATAATATATATATATATATATGCGTGTGTGTGTGTGTAGGGTAGAACTATACT
>NW_013666226.1:187040-202493 GCF_000517525.1 Limulus polyphemus
ATAACTATATATATATATATATATATATATAAGAAACATTTTCTGTTGAAACCATAGAAATATTTATATATGTATAATTACTACCTATGGAATATGCTTCTTTACCCTAACCAATTTATTTGATACAACTGTAAAAAAATGTTACTTAAGAAACACATTATTTTACATTAAACTAACAAATACATTTGTAGCATTATATTTAAGATAAACACTCGTTACTCCAACCAAACAAGTTACATGCACAAGTAGAATTGTATCAAGGAAACACACTTCTTACTTTAAACTAAATAATACAAACATCTATAAAACTTTACCTTTTTTGTTGTTGTTGTTGTTGCAAACCTACAAGAAAATACACAAGTAGAATTACTCCTAAGAACTGTTTGTCTGTCTTGTTGTTAAGCGCAAAACAACACAATAAGCAATCTACGCTGTGCCCACCACAGGTATCGAAACTCGGTTTTTAACGTTAAAAGCGTTCAGACTTACTGCTGAGCCACTGAGAGGCATTTCTATGAAGCACGCGGAAACACAGTAAGATAATACAGTTTTAGAATTATATCAACCAAACAAACTCATGTTCTATATTTTAATCGAAACATCTATATACTGTTTTAACCCACTTGGTTAACTAATTTCTAATCAATCTCACTCCCCTTCATTAGGCCCGATATAGGTTATGCAAAATTCGAGTATTGAAAACTATTTAATTAGTTTAATAAGTCGAAAAAAGCATAACGAGTAATAGGTTTATGAACACAGAACAAAAATCACAGCCTTATGATAATGTTTAGAGCGCTTGTAAGTATGGTAACCGATCAGATCAATAAATCACAATGTACGGTATCAAGACATTAAAGCAGGCTACTCTTTTGAGAAACGGTGTGAGGGGTGAACTTGGAAGTTTTCCGTGCTCTAGAAAATAGTAATATTATTATAAAGACTCATCTTTTCTCATTTAAAATTGTCTCTCAAATATTTTAATTTAATGTTTGCTTGTAATTAAGCACAAAGCAATATAATGGGCTATCTGTGCTCTGCCCACCATGGGTATCGAAACCCGGATTCTAGTGTTGTAAGTCCGCAGACAGCTTAATTATAGAAATGTTTACTTATTAGCAGGTTTAAAATTATTGCAAATGGTCTGTCAACCTTTCATCTCTATATTTTGGAAGCCACCTTTATTAAAACACATATACCCATAACTTCTTCACTTATTTGGTGGAGGCTAATCTATTTGGTCTACTAAGCTGCACTCCAAGAATCGCTCATGCGTATCCCATCCAGGTCTTACTTTTTATTTTTCAAATCAATTGGTAATAGTTCAGGACAGAGTATCTTCATTAAAGATTTCTACAGTATAAACAATCATTTCTGTATTCACGTCATTTAATGTCTTATCTTGAATATTTGCAATACAACAATATGTACCATGTTCTACTTGGTGTCAATTTCACCCTCATATTTAATCTATTCTCTGTTGTTGCATTAAACCACGACATTTTTAGGTTTTTGATAAAATGTTTAAATAAGAGGAAAGTACGATAAATAACACGAGAATTAGCACTATATGTCACATTATTATTTATAGTTGTGGAATTTGTAAAAAATTATACGGCCTCCAGATAACAGAATCGTGTCAAGCATTTTTACCAATAAAACTTTTATGATTAAAGCCTCACATTTTTATATTTACAATATTCATCTAAACTCAATGTACAACAAGTTGAGTGTAAGATTCTTCTAGCACTTAGCATTACATAAACCCATCTAAGTAGGGAATAAGTTTGAGCTTGTGTGAATCTAGAATAAGTAAAATATACTTGTTAGGGTCCGCTTATTCTCAACACATCATGATGTAAGTGGATCTTAATATTATTTTCAATTAAATTTTCTTACGTGTAATTTTATATCTAATATCATGTCTTGAACGCTGAACGTTGGCATTTTAATATAACCAGCGAATATAAGTATTGGTACGTTTTTGTTTTTATATTTTACATAACTATAGATAAATAGTTTTTTGATTGTTTTCCTTACCGTGGGACACTTCCATTGCTCTATTTAATGTTATTACAAAGACTAGATATGCAGAGCACTGCCTTATGAAACTATAGTGCGGGGGGGTTAGATTACATGGCAATTTAATTCATATAACTTTCGCACTTTATTTCTCTATGCAATACTTATACGAAATCATTAGCAGTCCTATGTGGGCTGGTAGGTAGAACTCGTGAGAAAGGGGTGGTCACTAGTGGAGCGTTTAAGAAAAAGTAGTACTTTTGATAAAGAAAAAACGTTGGCATTGCTTCAACTTATTATTCGTTTTTAATTGTAGAAATGTTTACTTATTAGCAGGTTTAAAATTATTGCAAATGGTCTGTCAACCTTTCATCTCTATATTTTGGAAGCCACCTTTATTAAAACACATAAACCTGTCCTTTGCCGCCAAAAAAAATTCCTATACAATCTACACATTCTTCAATAGGTCTGTGACATTTCCTGATTGGCTTAAGGACTTGCCAATATCAGTGATTGCCTTATCGGCCTAAATTGATCTGACTTACTTTATAAGCTGTACTATTTCCTATAGATGATTTTCCAGACGGTTCTGCTATGATTAGTGTCTGGCGAAAAGCTTCAGCAGACATTTCCTTTGCAACATCTCAACCAACAATTGGTCCAGTTATCAACGCTATTTTCAAGTTTTGAACAACTCGCTATTCAAGATCTACATATCTAGATGTGCCGATGTTTCCGTTTATCAACGTTATGTTTTAAGATCTGTGCAATAACTCAGCTAACAGATGTTTCCACATATAAAAGCTATCTTCAAGTTTTGTACACCACAAAAAAAAAACTTTTTCAACTATAGATTTCCATAATTAGTCTATTGCACGAGGAAGAAAGTTCCCCAGCGCTCATTTCAACATTTCTATCGCACAAAAATCCATAGGTCACTGGATTAGTATGGAATAACATTAATACCAATTTCATTCTCCAGCTGCTTGAGGCATGGAACGGCTGAATTTATATGCCGTGGAAAATATCTAAGTAGAAGTAATTAGTGCCACTTTTCCAGTAGAAATCATTCTTGATTGTGTTGTTTATTGTTGTCTGGGGCATTTGGACGGCTTTTGCCAATGACTTTTGTGTTCGAGAATTCTCACTTCTTACAACACGCTGCACTATGCTTATCACGGCTAGAGTAGAACTTCTTGCAGATCTCTTTCTTATTGGATATGGTACCCCAAATTGATTCGTTTTTTTTTCCAACGCCATTAAGTTCAAATTATATCTTCGTCTTGGAAATTCAAACCCCCAATCTGAACACATCATTATTGCCTAAGTGCATGAACGTTTTGCGTCGGAAAAGATTGTTACATATCCTTTCCAAAAGTGATCACTTTTTGATAGTATGCCAGTACCAACGAAACGCCATACAATGTGAAAATGTGGTTCTGATACGTTCTCTTCCACTAAAACTCTACACAGCCGTGGTTGTCACATGACTTGTTGATTTGCATAATTCAATATCTCTTTAATATAAGCTGCGGTTCAAACAGCCTGTAGTGCAAGATTTTTACAAATTAAATAAAACGTAATGTTCTCATAAATATTATATATATATATATATATATGTGTGTGTGTGTTTGTGTTTGTGTGTGTATCTATGTATGTATTGTTGTTTTCATTTTCATTTGAACAATTATTCATAACATTACACCAATTAATACGTACATTGACGTGAAAATATGTGGCGTAGTGGACCTTTAAAATTACAAACATGGTAGATTCAGTAATAGAAAAAAAAATCATAAATATATTTTGAAAAATGTATTATTGTCTAACTTGTTAATTGTGTAATCATAGAAAGCCATTATTTGCAAATTAAATTTCTGATGTAAAGAATAATACAATAGATATTGAAAAATACTGTGCTTTTTGGTCAAAAAGTCTATATCACCAAACAAAAATAAATACACTCTGTCGTATCCTTCCCCAATTCAAAGTTATTCCCGTCAAATGAAAATGTTTCATTGATAGATAAATAAAAAATAATAACAAAAAACAACAGCAAATGAATGAAAATATATCAAACATACAGAAACATATGGATTTAAAAGGGCAAATAAATTATGCTTTAAAGCTTAGATTACCAGCTATTTACACTGAACTAAAATAATTAATAAAAGATAATCGAAACTTCAAATTGTATATTTATGAAAAAGTAAAACCGTTGCTATAGAATAATGTCATTCATCCCATACAGATTATTTTTATGCATATCATGCATCAGATTATTTGTCATTTGATCTGAAATGCTAAATATTGCTTATTTAAGCTATGCTCCATATAATGGTCTCACTCTATCTTGGGCCCGGCATGGCCAGGTGGTTAGGGCACTTGACTCGCAATCCGAAGGTCGCAGGTTCGAATCCTCGTCCCACCGAACATGCTCGCCCTTTCAGCCATGGGGGCATTATCATGTGACGGTCAATTCCGCTATTCGTTGGTAAAACAATAGCCCAAGCGTTGGCGGTGGGGAATGATGACTAGCTTCCTTCCCTCTAGTTTTTACTGCTAAATTAGGGATAGCTAGCGCAAATAGCCCTCGTGTAGCTTTGCGCGAAATTCAAAATAAACCAAACTCACACTACCTTGTGTCAGTTGTCGTTTTGAAGTGAATAACAGATTAAATGCGTTCCAAATTGCTTGGAAAACATTGCTACGCCTAATACAGGATATTTTGATGTTTTTTTCGTGTGGAGAGTCACCAGACGAATGGTACCAGACCAATCACGAAAGATTGTTTCAAATTGGTTAGAATGTCTCAAAAAGTGTCATTAACAGAATGTGTAATCGTTCCCAAATTGATGTAACAGTTACATGAACAATGTAGAAAGCAGATCATTACCAACAATACAAGCAGGCAACTAAAATCTATCGATTTTGGCTTGTCACAATGAAAGAGCACCTGCACCAAGACTAAATCAGATTTATAAAGTTGCAAATAGGTGCCAAGTCAATAGTATTTGCCAAATACTTAATTATACACCTTCTCTTAACAACAAGACACAAAATAGCTTGCCTGCAATGGTGGTGCCAAGAACATATACAATGGAACAGAATTTGCAGAAAATCTTGAATAAACTACGACTTCCAGTTTCATACAAGAATGTGACGCATATAACGCTGGTAGAAGTATGGTGTAGGCAGAACAAAGTATTGGTAGACACACTGCTACATTCTAAAGAACGATAGTATTAATTTTGCACATTCTAAAGAGCACATTCTGAGAACCTTTGCTGACATACGCTTGTACAATTGGCCCTGACTTCAGCTCAATTAAATTTTTTTCCCATTGTATCTCACTACACTATTTAACAAATTCCATAAAGAAGAGTGAACAGATCGAGTGGAGTAGCGTGCATGAATATGATGCTTTTGGGAAACGCATCCCATTCTTTCCTGGTTCTTCAGCTAATAAAAATGTCCTAAAGTTATCTCTTTCAGATTACTGATAAAAACAAATCAGGAGATTAGTAGCTCTCTTCTTTTAAATAAGCATGCAACATCCGGACAAGGCTATCCTTGCTGTTCGTAATCATCATGTTGCAAATTGAAATGGATGTCATGAAATGTAAAGATTTAAAGCCCCACCCCTACAAAATGACCAATCATTTGCATTTCAAATCATACGACGAACCGTCAGATGCTTGATTTCCACAAGAATAAACTTAGTACACGTAACCGACGTTATTTCATAATAGAGAGGTTGTCTTGTCCTAGCTAAAATTTAAAAAAATGCAGTAATCCATTCATTATTTTATGCATGTATATTTAGACAACAATATAGATAGTAGTCAAATAAAGAAACAGATAGGCTACACACTTTCTGATCTATAAATATTAAGCAACATCTGCAATTTAACAGGAAACTTACGAAACAGATACATTTTCAGGGAAACACGTACACGTAAACAGCTGCGCTTGCGGCAGCTTTGAAATACAGTGGAGAAAGAACACGTCTAAACTTGGCTCACAGCTGGCGCTCAGATGAAAATAGGAGCTAGAAAAAATACTTCTCCCACCCCCCACATGGTCCAGGTAGTGTACTAATTCAATGAGTGAAATAATAATGATTAATAGCAAGTTTTTCTAAGTGTTAGCAGAGAAATGGAAATAAATAAATAAATATATTGTAAGATCGTCTATAAGGTTTACTTGATATTTTCACGTAAAATATATTATTCATAGAGACGTTTGCATGTTTTTCTAATAGGCGGGGAAAGTAATTATTTGAGGAGGCAAAGTATTAATTGATATTCAGAGCAAGGATGCTATCGGCTGTATCTGAGACTGAATATCACAGTAAAAACCTCATTAGTTTAGCACAAATATGCATCATAACAGAAAGTACAAATAAGAAAAGATGTGGTGAATATCTTAATAAGTGTCTAGAATAATGATGAAAAATAATATTTCAAATCAATATACGATTGGAAGTAAAAAATCACGAATTGAAAAGAGAAAGACAAATGAACAATTTCGTGAGTTTAGGTAACAGAGTTCTATTTAAATTTTATTTATTGTAACAAACGTTATTAATATAGGTAAAACCTTAATTAAGCCGACAAATAAAATACAAAATTGAACTTAGAGGACTTTTGAAATAGCTGAAAAATTTTGTTTCTTTTTATTATGAGATACTGAACGGCGTATAAACTAACTTTGACATTTAAGAAAAACATAAGAAAATAATAGTGATAGTTTAAGAAACTTAACATTTCCAGCTTGTAGTTCTTTAATGTACTGTCCTCAAAATCTCAAGATACAGCTTTTGTCTAAATAAAAATTTCAACACTGAATATCGCACTAGAATAATTCAAATCAGGAACAGTACATATCTAGCTGTAGTTTTCTAGTTTAAAAATAGTAAGTATGTCCTGTATGTCATTCTTCAGTAGCCTAGATGCAGTATAGTCTGAACAGCTGTGGCAGTTTGACAGCTTCATGATGACAACAACTACACTTTGGTAGCTTAGAAACAATATATCATGTATTGTCATTTTTTGGAATCTTATCCGAAAACAGTGATGTCTGAACAGGTATGTTTTAGTGGCTTAAAAACGCAGTATGTCTAATCATGCTACGGTAGCCTATGAATGCTTGAATGCTTGAATTTTTATACACTAAAACATTTGTGCATTAACATTTGGGCAAGTTACGAGCTGTGTATTCTTATTTTGGTCTGTATGGCTATGTTTAATTTGTATTCATGAACATTTAGCATTTAGGATGCTAAAACTGAAAGGAATATAAGGTGTTTTAGCTTTTAACTACATCTCATTCATCAACAACTAAACTCTGTTCCACCTACAAACATCTGTAAGTTTCAGGCACCAGTTGATAAAGTAACATAATTATGCTCAGTTCATAAATCACTGAACACTGTTCCACCTGAAGAGTTTCAGACTCCAGTTGATGAAGTAAAATTATGGTCAGCTCATCAACAGCTGAACTCTGCTCCACCTACAGATATTTACTATAAGTTTCAGACTCCAGTTGATGAAGTAAAATTATGTTCAGCTCATCAACGGCTGAACTCTGCTCCACCTACAGATACTTACTATAAGTTTCAGACTCCAGTTGATGAAGTAAAATTATGTTCAGCTCATCAACGGCTGAAATCTCTATTCAGAACTTGCAGAAATCTATTAAAGCTCGAGTTCGAGAAGTAATAAGATCATGCTCGGATCATCGACATTAGGACTGTAAGAGCCTGCTATAAGTTTGAAGTTTTAGATGACACAAAGAAAACTATGCTAGCTTCATTAACCGTTAAATTTTAGAAACCTTCCATAAAGTTCAGACTTTAATTGATTAAATAGTCTGAATTTGTTTCCAGGACTTCCCGGTAACAATAAGAAGAAAGTTATTGTATAAATCTACCTTTTTAAATGCTAAAAAATAAACCCACAAAACATTATGAAACGACCATCATTGAGTCAGCTGATATTGATGCAGATATTTTAGACACAGCATTCTATGGAACTTGTGCCGTACCTTAAGTAGTCTTGTTCTATATTATTAACTCAAGATTGCAACGTTTATTTGATCTTTCTGATAAAGTGATTTCAGGGATACACGAATAACTTAATCGTGCTCATTTATTAAATGCAAAGCCGGAGTGAATATTTTGGATATTAAAAAACAATTACCACGCAGCTGCTAATTTTTAGTGACCTGTTATACTTATCACGCTGCAAGGAGTGGGGAAGAGGATCATCTAACGTGAAATCGAAACTTTCTGCACAGTATACAAATAATATATGAACAAACTGAGATATATAATTGTTACAGTGTGAACGCCTTTTCTAATATAATTGTTACAGTGTGAACGCCTTTTCTAAACTCGCGAAGCATGATTACAATGAATTATACTTGTCATCAGATATTAATATTTGACCTATTACATTTTTAACACCATATCTTTTTCCAGTCTTTTAGAATTTTTTCAAGAAGAGTGTATAATAGTATTTCAACAACACCATGTCTGCCATATCCGTACAGACGACTCGTTTCGCTCAATACAAGCCCATCAGGGAGGCTGGAACACAAGAAACACAGTAGTGGTCGAAACACTATTTGTATAAGCCATTTGTTTCAACAATTGTTATGGTGTGATCGCCTTTTCTAAGCTAGACATAGTACGGTTATAATTAATCAAACATTAATCATAAAACATTAGTATTAGCTCTACTGTATTTTTTACATTGCATACTCCAAAATTAGGGACGGATAGTGCCTAATTGTTCCCCATTAGTTTGCGTGAAATTCAACTTATGTTTTTTTACAGTTCAGAATTATCATATTTTGAATTTAAACAATTTTTATTATGTTAATCATGTTCTTTCTATATTCATCAAAAAGTAAAGAAAATGCATTGTCTGTTTTCTGAGCTATTAAAACTTGAGTACATTTGTTTGTTAATTCATGTTTGAAGCTTAATTAAAAGATTCAAGCCGTTTCTCAATAAAGTCAAAGCGTAGTGAAAATATTCTCTCATTACTTAGACTTTATTTTAAAGGCCATCTAAAGCGAGATTAATCTAACGCTTTTAGCAAATTAAACGACAAAAAGAACGACATTCAAATACGAGTTGTAGGTTTAAACATATTCTGCATCTCATGTATCAGGAATCTTGCATTTATGTTTTTCAAGAAATGTCGGTAAAAACGTGGACTACGTATCGAAATTCATATTTAAATATATGTTTTCTCTTTTTATATCTGTTAAGCTATAATTCACTTGATGTCACTTAAAGGGATTATTTCATATCTGTTTAACGATAATGCACTTAATGACATTTGACGAAACTACTTTCCAGTCATTTAATAATGAACTTTTCCTGAAAAAAAAACGACCTTGACATTTTTTTCATAAGTTTTCACTTGACACAATTACTGTCTAGTAATTTAATGAACATTTTAGTTTGACTTTGTTACAGGTAGCAGTCTTTTTGAATAATATATAAATAATCACCAATTTAATGGAAAAAATATGCCTGAACAGTTTCGTAATTTCTCACTTCTTGAAAGCTTGGTTCGCCGGTGGGACAACAGTAAATATACGAATTTACAACACAGGGAATAGCCCAATGTGGCTTTGTTCTAAAACAAACAAACAATCTTGAAAGCTTGTAATTTCTATAACATATAAATTATTTCAATTTGGTACGCTTCTTACAACAACCGAATATCCCCAGTTATTTTTCTTTGTTAACTCCAAACGAATTAATTTGCTTACTAAAAATGAGCTCTTGGCTATATGAAACGTAGTTGTGTTTTCCTTTTAAAATTGTTGTTACGTGAAACATATACACATAACATTTCAATTTATTATATTAATATTTGCGCGTATGAGAAAACTTATAAAAGAGAAAAAGTAAGTAACTCCATGTTGCTTATCTCCTCGTGCTCCCTGGTATCTGGAATATAGAATAATTAAAGGCCACTTCGAAAACCATAACTTTTAGTTGTAGTTGCAACGTTTAAAAAGTTTTTAATGGAAGTTTGATGAGTGATATAGCTTTAATCACCCTTATAATTTTCTAGTCAAAACCCAGAAATATGTTTACATTATTGATCAGGTTTGAAAGTAATGTGAAAAAAAGTGAACGCGACCCACTAGATTACTGGATCGTGTTTTTTGTTAAGGGATGAGAAAAGTAGAGGATATCTTGCTTTCACTGAAGATATACATCTATCGAGAAACGAGAGAATCGCTTCAGAAGGACGGGAAAACACGAGAAAAGAATCAGAAAACTTTAGGGAAACTTTCATTGTTTTAACATTGCTGTATTTCAAATTCTTACCCAAATCTGCACAATGATATTTGTACATAACGAACCCTAATTTTGAAATGATAGACTCGAGGGAAGGCAGCTAGTTAATAGCACCCATCACAAATATATATTTTGGCAGGATAGGAGTCATCTTCAGCAAAAACAGTTTTATTTTTCTGACAAGGTGGTTGGCCGTTTGAATTGGATGCCTTCAGATATGGTGGACACAAGTAATTTATGGAAGTAAGGGAAGGCTTGACAAATATTTGAATTATAAGGATTGACTGTTAGTGTTATATATGACTGAATAGACGGATTTGACCGTCACCTTGTGCACACCCACAACCTCGATGTATGGAGCGCGTTTTTTCTGAGGGGACGCGAACCATTAACCATCTGACCACTAGAAACCCAAGTAATAAAATATAAAGTTAGTTAAAAGATCACTAAATATTAAGTCTAAAATACACCATTCTATCTAAAAAAATCTGAATAAAACGAGGAAGAAACAAAAAAGAGCAAATAAGAATTGGAGGAGAATGACTATAAAAATAATTTCGAAAAGTTTGAGAAAGTAGTCGTGTGATAAAACAACATTTTGATAACTGTTACAGAATGAAAATAAAAAGAAAGGTGATCAAAAATTAAAACATTTCACAATTTTAGATTGGTTTTTAAGCACAACAGTCAGAATCGCATGTAGCAGTATTTCTACTATAAGTTAATACTCAATCTCAGAGTCACTTAATCAAAAGATGACATAATGATAACGTTATACAAGAAACTTTGACGTCAGTGCTTAGTTTTTATAAATTGTGAATTTTCTACGAAGCTCAGTACGTAAATATAACGTGGAAATCTGTGATACCATTTTAATTAAGGTAATAAAAAAAACAAGGTTTCTCGTTTAAATGACAAGTGAAATGTAAGACAAAAATAAATTATAAATTATATTATAGAGATGAAACAACTGGAGATCTCCAGAATTTAAATGGCATGCAACATCGATTTTATTGAAAAGAAAGGGACAGATTACACAAAACGTTTCCCTAAAGTTAACTAATTTATCTTCAGCGAAACGTTGTTACATACCATTTAAAAATGTATTTATTTTTCAAAAAGCACTATCAAAGATTAACAAACTTACAAAATGAGGATATTTTTAAGAAATATGTTATCTCCCGCTGGGACAGCGGTAAGTCACCGGAATTACAACTCTAAAATTAGGGGTTCGATTTCCCTCGGTGAACATGGCAGAGAGCCTGATGTGTTTGTTTGTTTTTTGAATTTCGCGCAAAGCTACACGAGGGCTATCTGCGCTAGCCGTCCCTAATTTAGCAGTGTAAAGTGCCCGGCATGGCCAGGTGGATAAGGCGCTCGACTCACAATCTGAGGGTCGCGGGTTCGAATCCGCATCCCACCAAACATGCTCGCCCTTTCAACCGTGGGGGCGTTATAATGTGACGGTCAATCCCACTATTCGTCGGTAAAAGAGTAGCCCAAGAGTTGGCGGTGGGTGGTGATGACTAGCTGCCTTCCCTCTAGTCAAATTATATTCAAATTGGTTTTATCTTTCCGCAAGTCTGACAGTAATACAACTGGTTTAATAATATTGAAACTACTACCTGAGGCAATTTTATATTAATTACTTCCACTAATACTACTATTAAAGAAACAACAATTCAGAACCATGTCGATCATCGTATTAACTGCATAATCCGAGGCAGAAGTACAAGAAAGAATTCTAAACAACCCACATCTTGATTACAAAATTAAAGATGAAGTCACTCTCTGAATAAGCCCCGACCTATTTTGTAAAGGAAATGAACAAGATCTATGACGTTTTATAAACCAAACAGCTTTAGATAAAGTTTGAATGACTGAATATGAAGGTATTTTCAATAACATCTGTAAAAACTCTAAAAATATAATTAAGTTTCATTGTGTTCAAAATGTTTTTTATAATCTGGTTAATAATAATAAGTGTTATTTCTCTATGAGAGGTACAGGTTATTAATAACATGGATACTTGGTATCTAACCTATATAAAAAGTCAATGTGTGTCACGTACGTTCGATTTCTCGAACTAGGAGGAGTCATAAAAGCCAAAATGCGTTTATCCATATAAAACAGTTCGATTACTGTCTGCCCATTACGATTTTAGTGACGGGGGTGCAAAGTGGCCGTAAAACCTATTAAGTGTGATGAGTGTTGGTATAATAAGCCTAAAGTAAAAACGTAGTGTGGGACCACCTTGCCCTAGAGCCAAGTGCATAAAATATATCATAAAAGCAAAAATATCGATTCAATTTTAAACTTAATTTTTCTAAATTAAGCTATTTCCTGTTATATCACCAACGTTTTTAACAAATAAAAATGGTGTATTAATCTTAAACTATACATGTCTTTCAGAAAACATGTCAGCCTTTCAGCAGACGTGTCTTTGTAGAAACTTTACATTAAATGTATTTACATTCTTTGCTATCACAGATCTACTTATTCAAACTTTTGTTGCTGCTGTGGAGATTTGACAACAACTGCAACAGTTATCTATCGTGCCACCAGATGACGCTATCTTTGATGACCTCAGTTTTAATTCTTTTGATTTTTGAGCCATTTACTCACAAGTCAATTAAAGATGAATTTTTAGCCCTAATAGTATTCCAGTCACGTCTAGTTATCGTTGTTAAGGAATGTCATAAAAGCAGTGGAGTGTTAATAACTAAGATTAATGAATGAATATTGTGCCAAGATTTGATTATTTTGTAGCACACTTAGAAGTTAGCATAATTTTATTCTGGCTTAACGAAGCAAATATATGTTAGACTATAGAGTTTTGACAGCTTTACACAAGTTTAAATCCCAAAAACTTTATTGCCGTATTTCTTCAGTGGGTTCACACCATAGTTTGTTGTAACCAAGTCGGATGTACTCTGTGTTTAGTGCTCTAAAGCATTGTATTTTAGTCTCACATGTATATGAACAGAACATATTAGAAAAAAAGATTCACAATTTCCCAAAGTTTAAATTTTCTAATAGTTTTATCACGTTTATTGAACTTGTTTAAATATTAAATCATTGAATGTAAAATCACTTTTTTAAAAAAAAGTTTTAAATTAATGAGCTACTCTATTCTTAAACCTTGAAGTATTGAATGGCTTATCACACAAGTGTTTAAAAACAAAAATAAAAAAAACTGACAAAAAGGAGTAGCGGTAGCTTTCAAACTTTTAAGAAAGGAAATTATGATCAAATTGATAGAGAATAAAGAGATCCCAGCTTATACAACCTTACAAACCTATTACTATATAATGTTGAATAAGAATTAGAATTGTCAGGATCGTTTTAATATTGACGATATTTATGTCGACGATATTTCCGTTTATTCAATAAATGCATTATAATACATCTCTTGTTGAAAAATATTAATCCTAAGCATCCGAACGTCAAATTTACAACTGAAGAACAGCTCCATTGAAAGTAATTTTTTTCTTTCAGTACTTTGCTATTCATGTTGAACGTGTAGTTAACATTTGTATAACTACCACCTACGTTTTAAAACATTCTTCCGATTTAATTATAATATTCTAAGGTTGCAGCTATCCTGTCTGTCTTGTGTTGCTGAAATCTACACAGATATTCTAAAATTTGCCCTTGAAGAAAAACTAATTCTTTAAAAAAAAAGTCAGACTTAAATATTAATCAGTTTGTTTGTTGTTCTTCCGATAAACTATAAGTTGATAATTAAATACATACACAGACATATAATCAATAATCTGAATATAAAAAGAACTTCATAACTATTAAAGAGTATTTAATAACTTAAATAAATATTTAAGTTCTGCACGTGAAATACTCTCTTATTATTCCAAAAATATTTATAGATATACTAATAGAAATACAGTTAGATAGATAAACTATATCTGTTAAAATAGATTTGTAAACAGAAGTTAACAAATGCAAACAGATCGACTTGACTCTCACAAAAGATAAAGAGTATTTGTATCAACAGCTAAAAGATGACACACTCTTTGTAAACAATATAGCTACTACAAGTGCTGCCCCAGGGCACGAGACAAAAAATAGAGTTCAGCAAGCCCGTGTGCAAACACTAGAGAGAATAAACGATAGCTATTAACATTTTCTTTCGTCTCCTGTTGCTATGGTAACCTTACACCTAGAGTTATTCACTGAGAAGAATTCTTGGAGTTCGATACAACCAGGGCATAAGCAAGTGAACTGACAATGCAGAACAATGAATGTGTCTCGTGCACAGCCTGAAGTTGTATCATTATTTCCCTTCTTTATAGCACAACTTCGAGTACATTTATTAACACTTTGTTTGCAAAAAAAAAACAGGTATTCACGTTTATCCGACTTTGAAAATGCTATTAATTGCACTTTATATATTTTATCGAATCAAGAATAAAGATACTATATTATATAATTCCTCAGTGTAGATGAACTTTTCAGATTGAAAATCAGTTGCGTGCTTGCCAAGTCATGGCACTGTTCACACTGCTTGTACAAACACACACGCAAATAAATATTCAATTTTGGTCGTTTCTATGTCTGGATATGCATGTTTTTTGTTTTGTTTTTATCAAAAGTGTATTATGGACTTAAGGAATAGTTAAAAGGCATGTACAAAAAATTTGAGCAATATGGAGATAGAGTCATTAAAGTGCAAATACATGCTACCAGCTCCCTAAGTGTCACATCAAGTAGGAAGATTGATTTGGCTAGTATAACTGACGTTTCGAACCTTGAAAATACAGGTAAGTTTGCACTTAGACTGTCTAGGTACCCAAAATGCGTTGCTCAGTATGGTGCGAAATATATTGATCCCACAAACTTTCAGCTGAGCTATTAGAGTCAGACTGCTTCTACGGGGAAAAATCTCCACCAGTTTCAGAAATAAAGAGCTAAGTGATCCAACTGTTTGACACCAGTTTCAGAAATAAAGAGCTAAGTGATCCAACTGTTTGACACCAGTTTCTGAAATAAAGAGCTAAAGTGATCCAACTGTTTGACACCAGTTTCTGAAATAAAGAGCTAAGTGATCCAACTGTTTGACACCAGTTTCTGAAATAAAGAGCTAA
>NW_013666226.1:203446-216457 GCF_000517525.1 Limulus polyphemus
AGCCCGATGTGGCTTTGCTATAAGAAAAACACACACACATGAGAAAAATCTTTTAAATTTGTTACTGATATTTTGAATTTAGGTGTAGTTATGCGGTTATAAGGATATATTTGTTACACCGAACATATTCTGGCACGGTGGAAACGTCTGTAATAATTAAATTGTTCTCACTGAAAAGAAGCATAATTGGTTATATATTTCTATGCAAGTAACGTTTTCGGTTTAAATAATCATATCTTATATATATTTTGTGTTTTCAAGTTTATTTTATTCATTGTTATGAAACAGAGCACTTAGCAACAATACGATAAAGAAGACATCGCATGTACTAATTATAAAAGAACATTGTCTAGTTGTATTATGTATACATCACACATTATTTCCAAGGTAACCAATTTTTTTGGTTTCTTGGTCATTGATCATTGGCCTTCGGATGTTCGAATGGTGAACTGGTAGCTGGCTACTAATAGGTCATTCGGATTTAAAACAGTATATTGACAGACGTGATTCATCATGTGGCTTTTATTTCGTTGAAATATCATTTCAAAACATTATTTAGGAAAATTTTAATTTGTAACAAACATTTACAATATAACAGAATGTTCTAAAAAAAAAGAAGCAATTGGGCTTAAGATTTCTATAGAAAACCGATTTAAAAGCCGTTATAAATAAAATATTACCTCGAAACCATATTAACTTGCAGGAAGTTTTTTTGAATAAACATAGTTTTAAAGAAAACACTGGAAAGTACTTCAAAAATTGGTTTGTTAGTTATTTTTGAAACTTATATTTCAGGTTAAGAAACTTTTCACAATTAATTCCTAATTATTACCTTAAAAATGTATGTATTAAGTTTAGAAATTAATCAACATTTATTCTGAGGTTATTGTTTTAAATTTATTCTTCAAGTAAAGTAACATTTACTTGAAATGTATGCATTAAGTTTAAAATTTTATTACCTATTAATTGGTTGGCTATCGGTGGCAATGTGTATGTGAAAATCTTAAACTTCTCAACCTTTAATTACTTCGCCATCGCTTGGGTATGTGTCAGGTTTGGAAGCTTTTCACCTATTAACTCCTTACTTATCACTAATTGCAATAATTGTGTCCAGTGTAAAACTTATCTACTTACAATATTTCATTCGTTGCTCTTTATTTTTAGTTTTAATTAATATATCTATCTTTCTCAGAATTAACCATCTACAATCATGTAAGTAACTTTCTTATAACTTGTCAGTTCCTCTGTCTGTCTATAAAATATTCTATCTCTCTTTTTTAAAACCACTCCATCTACTTATTTTATATATTATTACTAAACAGCTCTTTGTTTTCCTATCTACACACCAGGTTATCTTTCTTTAATTAATCTAGCTGTATGCTTATTAGTTAATACCTACCTAAATGTTTTGTAATTTTCTATCAATTTATTTCCTTCTCATTGGCAACCTGTGTAGCGATCTTCCTGTTTATACATGTACCTCTTTTCCTGATTGTGTAATAAACTAGATTTTTGTCTTTTCGGGGTTTGTAAATTGTCACGATATGAAAAGTAGCATAGAATGTAACTATTTTCGTTTCAGTGTAGTTTTTCGGTCATTTTAAAAAATTACATCATACTATAGGTAAAATGATTATCACCCAAGTACTTCTATATATTTTACTTTTTTAAATAATAGTTGTGTATTGAGCTTCGTAAAAAATTCGAAAGTTATAAAAAAAAACTAAGCACTAACGTCAATGTTGCTTGTATTACGTTATCACTATGCCATCTTTCCATAAAGTGACTCTTAGACTAACGTATGAACTTATAGTAGGAATACTGCTATATGCGATTCTGACTGTTGATTGTGCTTGAAAAAAACAATCCAAAATTGAGAACAGTTATCAAAATGTTTTATCACACGACTACTTTCGCAAACTTTTCGAGATTATTTTTATAGTCAGTTGTTTCTAATAAATTTCATTCTGCTCTAATTCTTTGTTCTTTTTTTTTAGCCCCCAGTGGCACAGCGGTATGTCTGCGGACTTACAACGCTAGAAACCGGGTTTCGATACCCGTGGTGGGCAGAGCACAGATAGCCCTTGTGTAGCTTTGTGCATAATTAAAAACAAACAAACAAATCTTTTTTTTAGTTTTCTCCTCATTTTTATTCAGATTATTTTATATAGAATGGTATATTTTAGACTTAATATTTGGTGATTTCTCAATTAACTTCAAATTTTGTTATTTGTCTTTTCTTGCGAAAATGGGTTGAGCGAGATCTAGTGGTCATAGGGTTTAATGTTCGCGTCCCCTTGCAGAAAAATCGCGTTCCACACATTGAGGTTGTGGGTGTACACAAAGTGACTGTCTGATGCGCTTATTCAGTTATATAAGAGTAACCCAAACCTTGGTGGTGGGTGCTATTAACTAGCTGCCTTCCCTCGAGTCTATCATTTCAAAATTAGGGTTCGTTATGTACAAATATCATTGTGCAGATTTGGGTGAGAATTTGAAATACAACAATGTTAAAACAATGAAAGTTCCCCTAAAGTTTTCTGATTCTTTTCTCGTGTTTTCCCGTCCTTCTGAAGCGATTCTCTCGTTTCTCGATAGATGTATATCTTCAGTGAAAGCAAGATATCCTCTACTTTTCTCATCCCTTAACAAAAAACACGATCCAGTAATCTAGTGGGTCGCGTTCACTTTTTTTCACATTACTTTCAAACCTGATCAATAATGTAAACATATTTCTGGTTTTTGACTAGAAAATTATAAGGGTGATTAAAGCTATATCACTCATCAAACTTCCATTAAATACTTTTTAAACGTTGCAACTACAACTAAAAGTTATGGTTTTCGATAAAAAATTAAATGTAAAAATAAAACACAACTACGTTTCCTATAGCCAAGAGCTCATTTTTAGTGAGCAAATTAATTCGTTTGGAGTTAAAAAAGAAAAATAACTGGGATATTCGGTTGTTGTAAGAAGCGTACCAAATTGAAATAATTTATATGTTACAGAAATTACAAGCTTTCAAGATTGTTTTAGAACAAAGCCACATTGGGATATCTCGTGTGTACTCTGCGGGGAATCAAACCCTGGATTTTAGCGTTGTAAGTTCATATATTTACTGTTGTCCCACCGGCGAACGAAGTTTTCAAGAAGTGAGAAATTACGAAACTGTTCATGCATATTTTTTCCCATTAAATTAGTGATTTATTTTTATATTATTTAAAAAGTCTGCTACCTGTAACAAAGTCAAACTAAAATGTTCATTAAATGACTAGATAGTAATTGTGTCAAGTAAAATCTTATGAAATAAGTCAAGTTAGCTCTCTCAGAAAAGGTTCATTAAATGACCGGAAAGTAGCTGCGTCAAATGTCATTAGGTGCATTATAGTTTAACAGATATGAAATAATACTTAAACACGAATGTGGATTGTGTATTTTATAGCAAAGCTACATCAGCTATTTGCTGTGTACATCGAGAGGAATCGAAACTGATTTTAGTGTTATAAATCCGTAGACTTAACACTGTTCCACCGGGGGACATTTAAATATGAATGTGGATAAAAGTTCCACGTTTTTATAAACATAACTTGAAAAAACAACAATACATTTCTAGTCAATATTAATTAGTGTTGTACTCATTAGTAAATAGGTTATTGTTCAAGACTTTTATACTTTTTTTACATTGTTTGTTGAAATTAAACACAAAGTTACACGATGGGCTATCTGAGGTCTGCCCACCACGGGTATCGAAACCCGGTTTCTAGCGTTGTAAGTCCGCAGACATACCGCTCTGCCACTGGAGAGGGCACTTTTTTACATGAATCATTGTTCAGATTACTCTATATGTTAGCAAATGAAGAATTATAGTTGAACAATATAAGCTGTTCATATAAACTTCCACTTCTTTATGTATTTAGTTTAATCAATATTGTCATTTTTTATAGTTATAATTTATCGTCTTTTATTGGCGGTTATTTTCCTTAGAATTTATGATTGAGCGTGGCCTTAGCAACTCAGTTGCTAAGTTGAAATTTGATACTTTATACAAGTAGAAGTATAAGGCAGAAAAAGTGAGGTTAAAATGACTTAAATTTAGTGGCTTCTATCATATTTTTTATTATATGCTACGTTTTTTTCTACATCTTTTAAAACTAACTTGTGAAATTTCTCAAAATACTGAACCAACTACAAAACAGAAACTGACGTCTGATCGTTTGATTGTTATTATTATTCTCAGTTTAGGCCTGTATCAAACAAACAACGTAGCATATTTTTGTATTGATGTAGAAATATTTGTTTTCGAAAAATAATAAATTCAAATATCCCGTGCATTTTAGTGGTTTATTAATTAGTGTTGTACTCATTAGCAAATTGGTTATTTTTCAAGATTTTTATACTTTTTTTACATGAATTATTGTTTAGATTACTCTACATGTTATCAAATAAAGAATTACTTAGGATAGCCTATTCAGTAAGTAGAGATGGCGTGTTTTTGAGCACTAAGAAAATCACAATTTCTGATAGGTTATTTATGCAGAGTATTCATAATGAACCTAAGTTTCAAATGGACAGAAACTGTCTGTTGTAGAAACATACAAATGCAGTTGCTTTCCATTTGAAACTGAGGTTCACAATTTTGTTGTCGAAAATCATTCCAATTTTATTTTACATTCACTTTTTACTGTCCCAGAACGTTTATATGCATTCTCATTAGAAATAACTAAATGCACCTATATGGTAAAGAATACGAAACATATATTAACTAGGCCTTTGCTGGTATAGTGTAGCTACATTAGATTCTTAAAGTTTTTGCTTCATAGTTACACATTTCTTAGCTTAGAATCTTTAGCATCTTCAGTTTAAGCCTTCTTTAAACCTTTAAACTTGCACTAAAGTTAGTGTTGATATGTATATTTTAAACACTAATTACGTTATCTTTCCAATTAAAATGATTCAGAGAAACATCAGTAAGTTCTAGCGTCAAGCTTCTCTTTAGCCTTATAACAAAGAAACTGATACCAATTGAACTTCTTACCTATACCAGAAGGCACAGCAGAGCACAATATAGTTGCAGATTTTAAACCGAATGGACCTTCTTTCGGATTTACGTTGAGAGTTGTTTTCTTTTTTGAGTTGCCCAACACATTTATATATTTTAATGAATTACCTAGGTGAGACCTTTTTTTTGTCTGGTTTGTAATTTTATTCTCTTTGAATACCAGTTTCTTTTCGAAACTGCTTTCTTTTGTTTTTGACGTCCTGATTTGATGGTTTCTCTTAGATGATATTAAGTGTACGATCTGTAGTAACCGGGCCATATTTGTATGTGTTTGAAGAATCAGCTTGTTATTACTGATGGACGGAGCTTTGTTGTCCAAGATAGCGGCTATCCTCATTGATTCTTGCCGCTTCCGAGTTGGCTTAGGTATTTTAACAACAACATTTGTTGGTTTCACTTTGTTCTGTACAGGAGAAAGTGTATTTACGGGAACACTCTGCTCTTTCGGTACGTACTGTGCGCGTCTGTGCACATGGATAACAGCAATCTGAAGAAGAGTTACAACAATCAGACAAAAGACGAAGAGAAGAAGTAACATTGAAGGCATCAGTCGCAGTGCACGCTTTAAAGATCTTCTCATAAGCGGCCGCACCTTCGGAACATGCACTCTTTTGAACTTCATGAAAGTTAATTTATATTCTGACTTAAAATTATTTCATTAAACACAGTCACCAGTTAGTAAAGTCTAATAGAGGCACGATAATATATATCTCAATAAACAGGAATAAAGACTTTCTGTCTTCATGTCTACACAACCGAACTGTCACAACTAGAACTTCTCGAACATCAAGGAGCCACTTATCGACCATAAGGTTGCCATGGTAACCCGCATCCTCAACTTGCAGCAGCACAGTGAAAGATATTGAACAAGCAAGGCTATCCGTGAAAAATGCGTGGAGCTTACGAGAGTGTCGCCCTCCTTCCCTGATAGCTTCTCGTAATTCCATTTATATCTAACCAACCTTCAAATAGCAAATCACGGGACCTTTACGTCGCCCTCTAACGGCCGAAAAAGAAATATAGTATTGTATTTTTACATACAATATATTATAGACACATTGAATTCATACAAATTTAACGATATAATTTCCCACTTTAGACACAAAAATCTTCAGATCATTACTAATAACATTAATTCAAAAATTAAGCTTTTATTTATGTTTATTACATACCGTACGTTGTAGATGCAAAATATTTTAAACCAAAATTTAACTGTATCATGTTTTATTTAACTTTTACATGTATATTTCGATAAAATATCTACCAAATAAATTTGGGTAAAAACCTGTAGCTTGCGTAAAAATGAATATATGGGCATTGCCTTGTTAGTTTTTAGGCTTACCTTCACTTTACAGTAACTTCGTGTTTAGTTTCAAATTACATACGGTTAAAACTTATAGATGCACCAGGGGTCGTTTTATGCAGGATTTTGTTTGAAATTTAGAAGTACTTATTATTTTTTCTGTACAAGTTTGAGTGATAATGAAGTGGCAGACAATCTTCGAAACATATATTTAGGGAAATAATACTTTGTTCAAAACCTAAAACCAAGAAAATCCATCAAATTATATGTCTATTGTATTTTATTTGTTGTGAGGTTGTTAAAAGCCTAAGTTGAGCAAAGTCATCAAATGACCTGTTTTAAGTTTTGGGAGGAGATAATTATTTCAAACACTAAACCTACGTAAAGCTTTCAAACTACCTATTTCGCTTTGATTGTTTGTTGTTGTTTTTTCTGAGATAACTGTTAGTTGAAACCCACAACTTAATTTAACAGTAATTTCTATTATAACTCAAATTATGGATATGAAATATAAATCAATCAAATAAGATCTTGTAAAAATCTAAACCATTATTTGACAAAAGTCTGTGTGCGTGCGTGTGTACGTCCGTTTATAAATAGCGAACCTCTGGAACATCTGTCAAATCCCCACTTCTAAATTATGACATTGGATCACAATCTGATCCTCGCTACCCTGAAAATGGTCGTACAATTAACCTCCTACAGTCAGTCTGTAAACTTCGGTCCATAAAACCACCAGAAGAACTTTCGTTAGTCCTTAAGACTCTACATCAAGGCGATCTACAGCACTTATCTCGTTTTGTTTTTCACCTTTGCCATTTCTTTGCCCCAGAAACTAACCTTCGCCCAATAACTAGTACAATCAGAATATTTTACCAATCAGCCCTAGTCCCATTCACACGTAATCAGAACATAATTATTTCGCGTGCGGGATGAAAAAAAAGAATTTTCTGAGAATTCTTGGCAGTTTCTTAGCCATCTGTTAATAAACTCTAAAAGAATATTCCTATCAAGTATTAACAAACAGAAATTGTGAAACTTGCATGAACCTCACGATTCTCTGACGAGTGACATAGTTTGGTTGGCGTTCGGATCTAAACCCCTTCGTGAGCCTTACGTGTTTCTCATACTATTTTATTGAACCTAATCACCCTACGTCATCTCCGCGAAGTCTCTATGTCCTCCCCATTCGTCGAATTGTACGTGAACTAATGTATCATATTTTAAAGGTAAAATTTGTGCATACTTATTTAAGCATTCAGGATTTAAAAACTGACTGTGTCCAACCATCTTTTTAGGAAAAACATCAGGATAACTTTTACATAAACTGTATAGCACATTTGTTTCTTTGTGGGGGGGGGGGGTATTTAAAAATATGTCAATTTACTGACATTTACTTATATTATGTCCTCGTTTGTACAACTTTGCTTAAAAGTTACGAAGGACAATAACATGCCTTGACATTTATAATATAAAATTCATTTATAAGCATTTTAAGAGTAATACACATTAAATTCGGCACACTTGTTATATCGTACGACCTGGCTTGCTGTAATGGTGTGCATGTAGGACTATGGATTATATGGTCCAAGGCTCGAGCAGCGATATTACGCTAAACACTTACACTTTCCACATGAAAAGCGGTATAATTGTAAGAGTCATTATCACTATTCAGTTAAGAATGATCATGAATGTGGCGGGTGCTACTGCCTGGTTTCCCTCTCTCTGAGTAACAGTTCTAAATGAGGTATGGCTATGTTTGAAGTTTGGATATCTGGTCTGGTCATTCATTTCGAAAATCCCGAATACCAAGTTATAGAGTAACAAACAAAATCACAGAGACAAGCTTTAATGACATGTGAAAGTTTTATAACTACAGCCTTAGTCAAAATGCATGCTGTTCTATGTTGATGTTTTTGTCTGCATGCATGGAATAGTTATTGAGTAATTGTCCGAGTTAGTAACAGAGAAGGTAGCATATGATCGGACAAACATCTACGAGTTGTTATTCTGGTCGGTATAAATTGTTTTGAGCATTCGTTCGTCAGCACACTCATTCCCACCCTGTGTTGTATAAAAGGGTGTGTTTTTGGTATAAACTTTATTAAAACAGATCAACGCTTTGTTCAGACAATTTCTCTGTACTTGGTGTTGAGTCATGCCTCATCACGTGCCAGAAGTTATAGGGCGTCAAATTGTTCGACTGTCCAGAAATGGTATGAAGCAAACAGACATTGCCAGAACAGTAGTGCACCCCCAGTTACTATATCCAGAATCCTGAAACGTCATCGAACTACAGGAAACTTTGTTCCAGGAAAGTCTACTGGTAAACGCCGAAAAACTGCTGCCCAAGATGACAGTGTTTTGCTCAGGTTAACACATCATGGTCGAAAGAAGTCTTATAACACCATATGGCAGGAATGGCATGAAGACATTCATTCCAGGGTATCCAGAAGGCCATTGAAGAGGAGACTGACCAAATGAGGTTATTTCAAGGCCGTTACCGTGTTACTTGGGCTAGACAGCGCACCAACTTACAGTTAGGACACTAGCAACATGTCATCTTTTCAAGGCCGTTACCGTGTTACTTGGGCTAGACAGCGCGCCAACTTACAGTTAGGACACTAGCAACATGTCATCTTTTCAGGTAAACCCTGTTTCTGACTTGTTAAAGCTGGTGTTTGTCGTTCGCCTGGAGAAAAAATGAGGGAAGACTGCCTTTCCCACAGGAAATACACGGGAGACGATGCAATAGATATTTGGGCGCCAATTCATCATGGTGGAAAATTGCTTTTCGTATCCTTCAGGGAAACGTCAATGGCGCCGCCTACGAGCATCACATGGAGACGATATTTCTGCCATATGCTAAGGTAAGATTTGGCAATAATTTTGTGTTCCAATGCCTCTGCCCACAGTGTGGGCATTGTACAAGATTATCTCGACCAGGATGAAGTTACAAGAATGTCATGGCGAACCAAATCTCCAGATTTTAATCCCATTAAGAACTGTTGGGCAGAACAGAGTCGGAAAATTGCTAACCACGACCATAAACCAGCTACTGTAGCATAGTTGCAGCGCCTTCTAGTGACAAGTTGGGATGAAATCACGGTGGATTACATCAATAGCCTCATCGATAGCATGCCACGCCGCCTTGCGGAGGTTATTAGAGTACGAGGAGAATCAACCAAGTATTAATTGATTAATATGAACTGATATAAGGTTACAGACGCTATTTATAATTAATGTTATATGTTTTGGTAAGGTTTTGTTGTAATAGGTGAAATGCTGTAGTACACATATTTCTACAGGTGTCTGATAAAATTATTTGCTGTTTTAATAAATCGTTCATGATGTCCATAGAATCTGTCCCATTACACAAACTACATATGTAGATGTTAAGTATAACATGCATTTCTCAGTTTGACAGCACTAGGTGTATTTGTATTCATCTTAATAATAATGATCTTATTTGTTACAAAATATGCAAACATTGTGGCCAAGACTGTATTTCTTACATTTCATAACCTATAAAAATAAGCATCCCTGTCCTAGCTGGCTCACGCACTCTACGTAGGAAATTAATTCTGTATTGTTTATTTTTATAATAACTATGAAATGAGTGAAAATAATGTAAACTCTCTGACAATGTGAATTCTGAAGCTTTAAACATTGGATTCAAACTGTGAAACATCAAGGTCACAGTTACTAATTTCTATGATAAATATTTTTTTTTTCTACAGTTCTCAAACTCCTACAATGTCAAATACACTTTACCTCTCAACTGTATGTTGTAGAATCTTACTTGGACTGATCAAGCAACCAAGTTCGGATTTGATTTTTAGGTACAGATTATCGAGTACCTCTTGATGTCTGATTATTAAAGTAACGTTTTATGTCATCTTCTATATACAGGGTTCAATTAGCCGAGGTTTCAACATTCTTTCCCCTGTCGTTACAAAATGTTTATTTTGTTACTCATGGTCACATAGTATTTGAAGTGGCCATAATGAGTAGTTATGTTTGTTTGTAATTAAGCACAAAGCTACACAATGGGCTATCTGTGCTTTGCCCACCACGGGTATCGAAACCCGGATTCTAGCATTGTAAGTCCGCAGACATACTGCTGTGCCACTGGGGGGCTTGGCCATAATGAAAGTTCAAACATACTGAACTTCAATTATTTACTTAGCATTTGTGAGACGTTTCCGTAATTTTAAATTATTTTGCCTTCAGTATGAAATTTGAAGCCCATAAGTCAAAGAAAAAAATATATTTTTTTTTAAATAAGCACTTCACATTTGAATAATGATAACAGCGATATAATGATTGATCTACCACTATAATTAACTGGTTTCACAATGGATTTCACTCGCCAATCATTAGATGATTTCGCTCATTCAGTAGGAAAATGATTTTTTTTTCAAAATAAAGCTTAAGGACCATTTTAAAAATTATTAGTCTACTATAAAATGCATTAGATTTAAGATTTTATTATGTTTTAAATTCTATGCACAAACCTGTCTTGTTCAAATAAACAGTACTCGCTTCCAGTTATTCTTTATTTCAAAACTACTGTCAAATAATAATTTATACTTTTGTAATAGTATGTGTATTTTGTTTGTATAGGCAATCCAGTGTCGATTAGATGTAGTTTTAAAAGATATTATTTACCAACGTCCAAAATATTTTATTTTTATCTGTGTGCCTTCCAAAAGAAAATGTTATAGAGAAAGTATTAATCACGATCAAGTTATTTTTTAGTATTTATATTTTGATATTTACCATAAAAATACGATTTAATGGTAAACATGTTTATTACCTCCTTTGATCTTAAGCACCTCCATCATGATCTTGTGATGTGACATACTTCGAATGCATAGATCTAGTACAAAACCTTATTTCCATGCAACCGCACCATAGCAACAAATAACATCAAAAATATCCCATTTTCAGGGGCAGCTGGAAATCTTTTTACATGGTAACCTCGGAAGCAACTTTTTGCATCTAGGCTATCTCTGGATTAATTTTACTCTCATGCTCACCATTTGTTCCTTTATTCTTTCAGAATATGCTTGCATTATATAGCATCTGAGATATGTTTTTTTTAATTTGTAGAAGTGGCGTGACAACATGCATTGAAAATGCTAGAGGTGGAGAGAGAGAGAGGTAGATTAATAATGTTCTTATGGTTATAGCATAGACTTAACAAACATCATTTTATTTTCAGACCAGTAAGTCTGTTCACCGTCAATCAAGATGAGGGAACGCATTTTTTAACCAACCCTTATCTAATGGGCAAGCAACAGTTGTGTTACAGGAAAAGGGAAGTGGTGGAATTCGTCGTGCCATTTTGGACCCTTAATAACAAGATTAGCATCAAACCAAGCCAACCTGTGCACTAAGAATGCCAGAGAAATTATTGCAATCCTAACAATATTGCCAAGGACAAAAGACACTCAAAGGGCACAAATGCACCTACTGTTGTGCACCGTGTTCTGCGTTAAATGGAGCACCAATTTTTGTTAAAACACAATCGCCTATTCTGTAAACAATCAGCTAGAATTAATGTTCTAAATCATGTGGCCTGCCTTGCTTTCTTTTCCTCTTTGGACATCCCTGGTTAGCTGTGTCGTACGTTGGGGTATCTATTTCCTGGTCCTAAGCAGCATGAAGATCTTGTGCATATTCTAGTCATGCACGAACTTTCATGGACCAGTTTTCATTTCACTCTTTGCATACCTACAGAGTAGATTCTTGGAAATATTTGGTTTTTACTAAGAAAATCTTAAATTCTGTTTTATTTTCGATCTGAGGCTTTCGTGAAAGTAACTAAGTTCCTCGAAGAGAATGATAATAATAAGATCTGATTGAGAAAATGAAAAAAACACTTTGGTGGCAGGGGAAATGAGAATGGTAGGTGTGAGCTATACACTTTTGTACACACGAAAAACAGACAGAAGGAGCATTTTTATGATAAAATAATAATTACTACGATCAATGGCAAATCCAATGTTGTGTCATTCATAACTACTGCCTGTACAACTCCCAGTGACGTCTATCATTCAACCCAGAAGTTCAATTATGAAAAAGAAAACTTCGCCTTGTCGACACGGCAGCTAAATTAATAAAACATGTGATACCCATCTTCTTTAGAAATATCCTCTGTTGAAAAGAATTTGGAGTACCTTCCTTAAACTCTGAGGCTTCTTCTAAAGCAGTTGTTTGTCAATGTAGAAGTTGACCTTAATATAGCGTCCCTGGGACAGGCAGTAATTCAAACAGCATGGACCAGTATCCTAATACCCCCACTCCAGATAGGCCTCACCATATAGATTCACTACCAGTTGCCTCCAAGCTCCTGCTGGTATCTCTGAACAGCTTTGTATTATGACGGATTTATTATTCTATATTTATTTTAATATCGATGTTTGTTTAAATTAAATTAATATTTAGAAATGTACATCACTTCTACTGTTAAATATGTATTGCGAAACTTCCTCGTATTCTTTAAAGTTATAGAAGATTTTCGAGTGTAAGAATCAACAATACATGTGTATGTAAACGCTAGTGTAGCTTTGTATTGTTACGTAATTGAATTTTCGAGAAACTCTCTACACTCCTATATATAACTAACGCGACGTGCCTAAAAAC
>NW_013666226.1:217457-231497 GCF_000517525.1 Limulus polyphemus
ATTACTATTTGTATATTAAAACATATTTGTATAAAAAGAAGAAAACTGTGTGTATCAATTTTGTTGGCAAATATCATAAACTGGAGTTATATCGGCATTTACTTAACTACTAAATCTAAATTAGAATTCAACTCAGTTTTAGGCTACTGGAAATTGTAATACGTAACAGTATTCTGTTTGTCTTACTCCGAGGTGGACTGCAACATCAGAGTCAATGATGACCACAACACTTTCCATGGCATGGGTATCATTGCAGGTGTAACCTGAGGTGCTAAAAATTCAAAACCTTTACCAGGAATATCTGTCCTTCCAAATGCTGCTGCTGCCATAGGGCGCCTAAATATTCATGCTTGAAATCAGAAGGTCCTGGTCTTTCATCCAAGTTCTACAAAAATCTTGACAGCACAAGCAGATAATCTCACATTTTGCTTTGATTTGTTTTGGAAGGATTCTTGACTTTCAAGCTACGATTGTCAGAAGTGATGCAAATGTTGTATGATGGAAATCATACTGAAAAGCCGTCAGCTGTCTTCATACCTGTAATAGACATGAATCCAAGTGGCGTGTCCTGTATCTACTCTGCACTGGAGTTCGTGTGTGTTCATGTAAAATAGTACAATGTGACCCCAATCACCATCTTTGGTCAGCCATTCTGATGGAAGGCCCCAATGATTATAAAAGGTGAGCTACAAAATAGTGATTTTCAAAAACTGGTACTCTGACTGGGTTGTTTTTATGTTAAGATTACCTTCCTTGGTTGTATGGACCATTTTATAGCAGGATCAGGAATTGGGAAGTTGCTGGAAGTCATATATGTTACAAATTCTGCAGGACATAGGATGGACAGTAAGGCACTAGCACGTGCTGCAAGACACCACAGCCAATACATTAATTCTGTCAAAGCTGTACAGCACCATCCCTTCCTCAAACATCTCTAAAGGAATTGTGTGATGATGCAAAGGATTTAAGTACAAACTCCGTGATCTCGGATTTGCCAGTGGGAATGGTATAGGATGCTAAGCTATTGGTGAACTTCAAGTAGGTCCAAGTAAAGTACAATCTACAGTTTGCACTGAAAAAACATATGCGGCAAGTGGTGATTTGCAGTAGTTTTAGTATATTAAGCAGTCTACTGTTTTAAGTATCACAAAGGAAAACTTGCAGAAGAAAAAGTATCAATGAAAGTTTAAGGACAGCAAGACTGTGGCTTCAATACATGGATTTGTTCAACATATTACAACATTTTATCAAAGTTTGGTACAAAGAAAATTGGAAACTTCACCTACAGCCTTTGCATGAGATGTTGCAATACTTTGCAGCTTCTGGTCACAACCTCTGCAAAGTCTATCTGCTTGTATTTGCTGGTGTCAAAACTTCAGAAAGAACATCCAATGACCTAGAGCAACTTTGAGGCTAGACATCATGTTGACCAAAGAAGTGAGCAGTTCTGGACTGACTTTTCCTCACATCTTATTATTGGAAAGTATTCATATGAAGTATGAAGACAAGTAGAGGAGCAGAGGAATGATTAAGTTACAACATGTCATATAGTTGCTGTCAATGTCATCGTTTGAAGAAGTCAACAGTGTAATGTATGAAGCTACTAGAGTGTCATACACCACAAATTAGCAGAGCAAAGACAACACACTATTGAAAGGGATAGGTAGGACATAGAGGAGCTCTTTCTCTTTCTCCAGGACAGGAATCTCTTCAGTCCTGACCTAGCTCTTCACAATGTTGCAAGATGCTGTTGTTAATTTAGAGAGGTCCAAAGAGGTTGTGCTTAAGATCTTAGAGTCAATGACAGAAAATTATGTAACTGAGCACTCATGCAAAAAAAAAATTATCAGTCAGACTGATCACCAGAAGTTCATTGAAGATGAATGGAGAAACAGTGGAGATTGATCATCCCCAGTTCTTGTTTCAGCGCTATATTGTTTCTGTACAGTACATGGAAGACAGAGAGCTTATTTTTAGATAGGAGTTGTGTGTACTCATCCTCCAACTCTATTTTGACTCAGGAGAACTGATGAGAAAAACCAACACACCAGCATTAGCAAATACAATGTAGTCTGTTAACAACCCAAAGACATGTGAATCATCAGCCCATGTTCAATATGTTCTAGATAGTAACTCATTCTTGCAGCAGCTTCTATGACCATGTGCAATGACTTATGATGACATTAGCAAGCAGAAATTATATGACAGCAACCATTATGTTCAATAGATAAGAGAAAGGGCCATCCACCAAAGATACTACATAAAAACGGCACTATAAAAGATGCATTTTACTCACAGTGAACTTTGCAGGAGATATGATATACAAATCAAAGAAGACGCAATTCCTACTGAACATACAAAACAAGTAAAGGTTCAACAATTTTTCTAATGCAAAACTAGAAAGCCATGAATGCAAGAAGTATTATGCAAAGTAGGATGCTGATCTTTTAATAGTTTAGAAGGCAGCGAAGTCAGCATATTCAGTCAGCACAATTCTTGTTGGTGAAGATACGAATCTCTTGGTGTTCTTCTGTCACTATGCACGTCTTGAAGGATGTGAACTGTTCTTCACATCCGAGCAAAAGTAAAATGCTAAGAAAAGAGTAGAAGTCTGGAACATTAAAGCAGTCAAACAAAGACTTGATAGAGAAGCATGCAAGCACATCCTCTTCACTCATACAGGCTTAGAATGTGATACTACATGAAGAATGTATCATCTTAGCAAAGGCATAGAACTGAACAAGTATGAGAGTGATGACCACTTCAGACAACAGGCAGCTGTATTCAGCAACCAGTCTGCTACAAAGGAGGAGGCTGCAAGCCATTCTGCAATGATATCCTTTTATGATGGTAAACCAAGAGATGAACTGGACTGTCTTTAGCACGAGACGTTCTGCCGAAAGGTAACTACAAGTACAGCTGTCGTCCATCCCCAGAACCTACCTCGAACTGAGGCAGCCACATGCTACTATAGCTTGCAAGTATATTATCAAGTGCAGCAATGAATGTGGGAAGGGGAGAAGAACTGAGCCCTCTAAATTGAAGATGGAATCTCATAAATTGAAGACTAGTCTCGTCCCTACGGACTCAGTTCTTCTTCCGACACCACCTACTCTCCTCAATACAATTAGGTGCAACTACAAAATATATTGTGCTTCAGTGAGATGTAGTTGTAGGTGTCAGTTGTGCCAATGCCACACAGCCTAACAATAACAGTATATTTGATGAAGACAGTGATTGTGACAATAATGTGTATAAAATTGGCATGAAATTCTGCATTGGCTAATCAATAAACTGCACTTATGTACAAAAGAAATGAGAATATTCCATTTAATGTTTCTGAAAATAATCCATTGAGCTCTGTGAACATAATTTCGGAGTACTTGATTTTACTTGACATAATATTGAGATGTCAAATATGTCAATCATTTTCAGTTATTATTGTGCAATATAGACATTTGTCTTGTAGTTTATCGTGAACTTAGACCCCCAGTGGCACAACGATATGTCTGCGGACTTACAACGCTACAAACCGAGGTTCGATACCCGTTGTGGGCGGAGCACAAATAGCCCATTGTGTAGCTTTGTGCTCAATAACAAACAAATAATTATCGTGAACATAATATTGGATACATTTTCTTTTCACTAGTTAACTGGTATTACCACAGACTGAATAGATAAACAATAGGGTCCCGTAAATTATGAGCATTCGAAGTGTACCTGCGGACATTAAAACCACTTTCATCTTTAAAAGAGTGACTTAATGGTAACAAAAAATTTTACATTTATATACATTGATAAATATTTAAAATTCTTTAATAGAAATCTATTCTTAACTATGTTCCACCACTTATATTTTTCAAAACTTTTGATATGTTCTTTAAAATGTACTTGTAAAAATATAAGACAGCAAGATTCATTTTTGTTGCAATTAGTTATGGGTCAAACTGTATATTGATTAGACTACATCTTCGATCGATCTTTGACTACAGGGTATCATTGTCAAACACGAAGGTAGTGAGTATTACTTATTTTCCAGCAACAATATCAAGCAAGTTATTTCATTGATTGTTGTATTTATTATAACTAATTTTAACTTTTGTAACTAGTATTATTCTTTATTATATTGTTAACTTAGTTTATGGATTTAGGTCTAGCCTAATTTTATTAACCTTCTCTCTAAAGGTAGGTTAACGTGCGCATGTCACGACCTTTTACAGAGTTCTGGCCGAGCCACGTATAGTTTTTACCACAATGTGGTAGGTCTTTTTTGAAAGTGATAATTCTACCAAAGTAAGGACAAGTATATTGTTTATTAGAATATGTTGTATATCTACTTTTCTTAATTAGTTTTAATTATGTCTAATTTTATTTTTGGTCTTTATTATTTTACTATAACGATTATTTTAAATATTTCTGATTTTATCTTAAGCTGCCCGAGCCAAATATAACTTTTACTGCGGTATGGTAGTTCATATTTGTATATTGTCCTAAACATGTGAAACTTTTACTCAGTGCGGACACATGCTGTTGGCTAGAAGATTTATTACATATAATATAATTTTATGTACATTACTTTTTACAATTATTATTCTGCATTTAGCTTTGTATGTGAATTTAGGATAGTCCAAGAATCCTAAGTTGGTCAAACCTCGTGAGATATTATTGGTTTGCGACTGAAAATATCGTTAATCCTTATAAATAGCCTAATTTGTATATTATTCTAATTAGTAGTATAATTTAATATTTTAAGTACTATAGTTTGAACATTATATTTAATTAGCTATACATGTTTTCCCGAAAGGGAACTTAAGGTCGCCTACAGGGCTCACCTGTTTTCACCACTCGCACCAGTATACACTAGTGTATTGTCTGCCAGTCAATCAGTTGACACTTAATTGACGTCTAATTGACGTCACGTAAGGGACACATAACGTTGCTATTTGTACTATCGTGACGTCAGTAGAACGTGCGCATGCCATAAATCACGAGAATAATTATGTACTCTGTAAACTACAACACAGCATGACATATGAACTTCAAAAGTGAGAAATAAAACTATTTTTTACTCTTAATTTTGGTTTTATTTCCTCTTGAAGTACAACTCTTTCGGGGACCCTGCGGAAGTACATCTAGTTACCAAGTATACATGTTTAGTTCTATTCCATGTATCCATGTACGTAGCTTGCTTTGAACACAAGTTAACATTAATATCACAAGGGTTTCCTAATGTTATTATGCTCAAGTACTCAAGGAAAGAAAGATACACTGTCCTACAACGTAAACATTAAAAACTCTCAATTATTCATGCCTTTCAACTTCCCATCACTACTTTCGTTATTCTGGATTAAACAAATTCCGGTTGGTGTAATCGACCATAATGATAATGTCCGTATATCACCTGTCAGAGAGAAATATATTTCTCATGTTAAGAGATAAATATCTTATTGAGGGTCTTTTATCAGTTATTCACTGAGAATTCAACAGGTGTATAGAGATGAAGAAAAGCAACTCCAGCCAGACTTACCATCCGTATTTGTTTCAGCCGTTCCTCATATAGAAACACTATGAAAACAGTTCCCGTGATAGCGATTCTTTTAATCGGTCTAGCTTCGGGCGATGTTGTCAATAGTAAGTTTTTCAGTAAAGTCATTTCTGTAATATTTAAATTTTACTCTTAAAAGAATTTTTAAAAAGATATTATTATAGACAAATATTAACTATTCTGGTTGATAACCTTCTAAAAACTTATTTCCTTGAATTGTATTATGATTGAAAACTTGAAGAAAAAGAATGACATACGGGGTAGATATACATATATCATAGTTAAGGATCCTAAAATTTAACGATTTACAAATATTTATTAACAAATTATGGAGTTGAGTGTCAAACGCGAAAACGTTAAATAAGTTTTAGAGAAACAAAAAATATTATTTGATTTTAATCATAACATTTTAGTTTCTAATATGAATCCCACTTTAAGAGATCTTATATCCCTTATCAACGCTTTATTTTCTGTCCTTAAATCTTTCAAATACATTTTTATCTCTAGCCTTGAGTTAAGAGGCCCTTTTAAAGATATGTTTTATCTATGATCGTGAGTATTGAACGTTTTATCCCTTTGAAGAAATATTTTACCCCTAAATTTGATTTGTAATTGAGGTGGTTAAACTATTTAGAGCCAAAGAACACGACATTTCGAAGACGGTTATCTTCTATATTTTCCATAGAATTGAGAAAACTCGCTCAGCAGAACGTAAAGTCGACGATAGCTCACAATCTACCAGTCACACGTCAAAATCAACGAATGTTGCAATGTAAAAGACAGTCGAAATGACTAGAGGCACAGAGCAATCTCATTGGACCACAAATATGTCAGGTCTCCTGATATAGTTGTAGTAGATTTGTGTACCTTTATTCTACGTTAAACTTTATTTCGAAAGCTGACGTTCTATACAGTGGACGGCTTATAAAAACGTTTGTTAGTGGTTTAAGGTCTTGTCGACCTTCGAAGAAAATTGTTACAATGAAATTTTCAGCATCAGGCATTAGTGCCCAAAACCATGTTCCCCAGACTGAGCACAATCAACGATGAAGACGTTTATTCTAAAGGTAGCAAGAGACCTGAACATTGTTCATATAAAGTGCGATTATTCATCACTGGTGTAAGCAGTACCATTTGTGTGCATCTTGTGTTCACTTTTCTCGGTTATTTATCCTAAGTGCATTTTACTATCTATCGATCTATCCTTATACGTAACAGTTTGTCTATCAGCCTAAATCCACTTGTTTGATTTCTGATCAATCTTGTATTTTTGTTTTCAGGCTAAACTGAATCTTTAATTTTGTATTTTTTTGTGTGATTACCGAAAACCCTGACGATCTTTAGAAGGCTTTAGATGCTGATGTATCAACGGTGATTCTTGGGTGGCGCCCATTTCCTCTCCAGGTAGCCGTCCTTAATTTAGCAGTGAAAGACTAAAGAGGAGCACCGAGTCAACACATCTACTACTAACTCTTGGGCTACTCTGATACCAACGAATAGTGTGATTGACCTTCACACTATAAAGCTCCCACGGCTATAAGAGCAACGGAGTTTCAAACCCGCAACCAGCAGATTGCGAGTCGAGCGCCTTAACCACCAAACCATGCTAGGCCTTCTTTAATTTGTAGTCGACTGGATGTCTCTCTACTTTCTATTCATATATATATATATATCTACATCTTTTTGTTTGTTAGCTTATGTATTCGTTTGGTCATGTACTATATAGCTATCTTTCATCAGCAATTGTATTTTACTTTATTATTTTTAACCTTGAGACGTCATTTTATTTTATTTAATATATTACTGTTTTTCAAGATATTGATAAAGATGTGGAGTCGACGATTCAACTGTTGCAAAAAGGCATGGCTAGAGCAGGCAAGTTGCATCAAATAATGACGATGCCAAGCTCAGAAGAATTGAAAAAGTAAGTATGAGACATGATTTGTAGAAACAAAAGAGAAAAATACTGCGAACATATATATATTATTCATGATGCTAAAATGTTACGAGAGTCAATGTCAGTCAAGCCTTACAATAATTTATTTTACAGCTTGATTACTTTATTTTCATAAACAAGTTAAGGTTTATAACTGTTAAAAGGCAAAGAATTTGATGTAGTCGTAGCGAGAGAGCTTACTCGTCAGTTATGTCAGTGTATATAAATATCCGGTATATATTAGGGGCGGATCCAGGATTTCGGAAACGGAAAGCCAGATTCGAGAATTTTAGAATTTGCATTCCGCTTCCTGGAATTTGTTTTCCATTCGACAAATTAATTTTCACATTAACTTATAAACTTTCCACCTTTAATAAGATGGTGATCACTTTATTTACTTTGTTGAATGTACTTTATATGTCGATCATTTTATTCCTTTTCAGTGGTGAAAACTGTGTGCTCTAGTTTTTACCATAAGTTATTGTAGAAAATGACCAGAACTGTGTTAAAATTACAAATATATATATATATATTACAATTATGTTCCACTGTATTTCTTTATGATAATTTATTGCCTCATTTGTGTGGTGCACGTATATATAGGATATTATATCTATATATAAGATCTTTTAGTGGGTCAACTGTAAACTATGGATTTCGATTCCCCGTGGTGAACAGAGCGCAGATACCCTATTGTACAGCTCTGCTCTAAAACAATCAAAACTCTACTTAAGTTTTTGTACACTCTTTAACAAGAAAGTGACTCATATAATTTGATAAAATACGCGTCATCCCTGATGATCAGAACTGTGGCAACTTAATTAAATTTGTGGAAACCTCTCTCTTGCAATATTCGATATCAAAATGAACAACTAATGAGTGGAAAAGTTGAAATACTTTTCATGTACTGGTAATATTTACAGAACTATATCAACCATGACGTTATATATTTTTTCCATTAAACCTACAACCACAACATGTGGACGAAATGTTACATTTCTTAAGCTCATTTTAAACAGTAATTTTTACCATTTTTATCAAAAACGTCGTGGTGCACAACTTGTCGCATTTCTAAATTGCTTTCTGTTTAAATATTAAAAATTACAAAGAAGCACTCGTTTTTAAATGTCGGCTAAAAGAAAGGAACACAGTGTAAAATATTATTCTCTCTGTCTTTTACTACATATTTCTGATATTACTAAATAATTTTCGAAGCTGCGTATATTTGGTTATGATTAAGAGCAGTCGATATTTTTTTAGTTAAATAAACGAATATATTAAGATTTTTTAGGGCAACCGAATACTAACACACCAACAGATGGAGTGGGTGGGTGTTTTTCTTATAACAAAGCCACATCGGGCAGTCTGTTGTGTCTGTTGAGGGGGGAATCGAACCCCTCACTTCAACGTTGTAAATCCGAAGACTTACCGCTGTCCCACTGGGGGACCAAATGGAGTGGAAAATGACGCGTTGGGTTATTTGCAAAACAATTTACTTCGATAGATATACAGATATCAAAACAGAATAATGTTTTTGTTTTTTGTTGTTGTTTTTCAGTATAGATAAAAAAGTGAAGAATGTGCTTACCACGGCTTTTAAGGAGACACTACTGAAACTGGTCAAGCGGGTCAAGAGAGAAACTGACCATACAAGAGCCATGCTTAAAAACATACATGAAAAAGTACGATATATTTGGCGTATATATATGTTGATTTTATATATATTAATTGAAAGTTTGAAATACAATTATGTTTATCATTTATTGAGCATGAATTTTCACGTTGGTTTCTTTAACCTAATTTATTTCGATTACATAAAAAGCAGAAACGCTGCCCGACTGGCGGCAGTTTGTGTTAGTACTTACTAATCATAGTATTAAATTGTAATGTTCTTTATATATTGAAAATGGAATCGTTTATTGAAGAAATAATAGTTTTTAAGAACTGCAGTTTCTCAGTACAACATTTAAAAATTACATCAATAAAGATATAATCAAACCCACCCTCACGTACAGTCCTAATGAAAGTCGTGTTATTGTTGTGAGGAGAGTACTTTTATTTAAAATTGTGTTCTATTATAAAGAAATGGTTGTTGCACATACCACAGTTATTTTCTAATTGTCTGAATTTTGAATACCAAAACTGTGAAAATGTTATGGATTTTTGTTTGTGGTGTCGTTTAATAGATGGCACAGGAGTTTTGGTAACTTACATATATACTGACATACACGTTACGTTCATTATAGTAAGAAGATTAATGAGTTGGTAAGTCTCAGGACTGAAATCACGTAACATATTAAATTCGGAGACGAATTGCTTTCTGGTGGCTCAACGATCAGTTTGAGGGCTTATAACACTAAATATCGGGGCTATATCCCTGTGCTTATTAACAAATAAATTAAAGACGTGCTGCCTGTTTTCAAAAACTGACATAAATGTGTATCATTTAGTAAGCCAAATCCATCTTAGAATAGTATATAAAATAAATTTAAAAACATATTTTCTGTACCATTTTCTTTGTTAAAACGGAATTGTTTATTGTGACATATTAATATTTTATTCTTTACTACGTAGGCTAATAAATCAGGAAAGTTGTTATACATTTACAACATTTTCTTTTAAATGAACAGTAGCTATGGTTATTTCTTCATGTTGAATTTGCATATGAAACCAACTGTAAAATATTATTAATTTTACTCCTCCCTGTGTGATAATGAAACAGCAACCAGAAGTGCGAGAATACATACAAAATTATAGAAAGGCTAGAAAGACTCCCCGAAAATAAATAATTATCAATTCACTATTTATACTAAACACTTTAAAATGAGTACCAAAATTTAGTTTCACGGATAAATAACTTATATGTTGCTTGTTTTTTCATGTAGATCACCTTATTCTTCATCTCTATTTAGTGACTTCATATCTTCATCTTAATCATCACTGTCATAAATAAGGGCACATTATAGCATATAAATTGGTTAGAATTATCAGTTAGCAGGGGTTTTTCTTTGTATAAAAGAATTTTCTTTGAGAGAAAATGAGACGAAACTAAATCCAAACAGCCTAATTATAAGTTTACATTTATCTGTGTTTACAGAGTGTATATGTCTGCCTATGTTCGCATTTATATGTCTAATACTTTTATGGTTTATATTCGATCTTATCTGTAGATTTAATAACAGTTATTCAGCAATGTGTTTTTTACTACAAAGTTCTACTGTGATTTTCTCTTTTTGTAATTTTTGGTAGGTGGAGAAGCTCAAACTTAAAATCCCTGAGCTTCAAGCACAAGGAAAGTCTAAAGAAGAAATAATTAACCTGGTGAAACAAAAAGCAAGGAGCTATTTAAGACAAATGCTAGATGGTGTTAAAGCTGGTAAGATAACAGAAAGATTTAAAATGCACTGTATAAAATAGTTTTATATGTAGTTTGTTTGTAATTAAGCACGAAGCTACACAATGGGCTATCTGTGCTCTGCCCACCACTGGTATCGAAACCCGATTTCTAGTGTTGTAAGTCCGCAGACATACCACTGTGCTACTAGGGTGCTTTTATAGGTAGAGATAATGAAATTAATAAGGATAATTAATATGATACGTACACATACCCTAAGCGAAAATATTGTTCATTTATAAAGATATCGCAATCCAAGTGAACAGTTTGATGGAAACTAGGGTAAAACTTTACTCTGGTGCAAATATTTATATAATAAATAAGAGGTTATTTATCCTACTATTTGCAAGATACACCATCTTAGAACGACCCCAAAGTGCTTACTAGTTTTGGTTAATGTGGTATTTAAGCTATGATAGGCTTACGAAAGAGTCTTAATTCTGGAAAAAATAGATTTTGTTTACATTTTTTAAAAATGGTATAATAAAACATTCATATTTCAAATTTTGATTACCTTAATCTCATGTGTAATTGCTACTTTTACGGCCCCAGTGGCACAGCGGTATGTTTACGGACTTAAAACGCTAGAAATCGCGTTTCAATACCCGTGGTGGGCAGAGTACAGACAGTTTATTGCGTATCTTTGTGCTTAACTTTAAAACAAGCAAACTTCCTAGCGAAAATGAATTTAAGTTTAAAATGACATTATTACACCACTCACTTATTGTGTTTTAAAAATAGTTAAACCAAAAGAAATGTTCGTCATTTTTCTGTAAAGTTGCCAATTTTTAATGAGGTATCTCCAAAAATTAATGAGGTATTCCAAAAAATAGTGTGAGTACTCCTCGGGTAGGTGTATAAGCCATCTTCATTTTTTAAGCAGAAAAAATATAAAATACGACTACTAGGAATTATGAAATTCAATTGTTTATAAAATTGAATGAAATTTAGAAAAATGACCTAATATTTATAAATCAAAACAATATTCCTATTAGAAATACAAAGATGCTTTTAAAAGAAAACGTAAAGGTATAAGTGAAGTTCGCGCAAAGCTACACGAGGGATATCTCTACTAGCCATCCCTAATTTTACGATGATGAATTAAAAGAAAGGCAGCTAGTCAACACCACCAGTGTTCCCTCTATACTGTGCGGCTGCGCAGCCGCACAACAGCCAATAAAATACCGCGCACATCCTCAGTAATGGCGAGGAGTCTCAAACATGTTGACGGCCTTACAGACCCTAGCAGTCAATAGGCCTAAAGCCCAAATAACCAACTGGTATCATTGCATAGCGGCCTAATAATCTAATATGGTCGATGGTCGAAAATACCCCACTCTAAAAAAACTGGTAGCGCACATCATGGTGCACATGAAAAAATTCATTCCGTACGTGGATTGAAAAAATTAGAGGGAACATTTCCCACCACCAATTCTTGGGCCAATCTTTTATTAACAAAAAGTTTGAGTCATCCTCACATTATAACGCCCTCATAGCTGAAAAGTTTATATTTATATATTATAAGAATGCTGAATTGTTCAGAAAATAGGTAACTTAACCTGTTAGAAATAATAAAATGTTTTAAAAGGAAAACGAAAGCAATGATATAGGTAATACGCTGATTTTCTAACAGAAAAGCTCTAATCAAGTCTTGCTTTCAAAAATTACAAACTCTTTCTTTTACAGTGAGATAAATAATCTTTACTTGTGCAGTTTAAACAATAAAATGTAACTTTATTCTAGCACTTTTGTAACATATAATATGCTCCTTAATGAGATAATCTGTCAGTATTTTTAATGCTGTAAAATTATTCTTTCCGGCATTGACGTAAAATAAGTATTTGAAAGTTAACATTTAAGATAACGATGTTCTGCTGTTATCTGCCATTAAAATGCATGTACAAGACTGTTATTAGATAAGGAACAACAATGAATAATAAGATAAGCAAAATAAAAATAAATTTGACCTACCGTATTTTTCGGAATATAAGACGCACCTGTGTATAAGACGCACCCTTATTTTGAAGACAAAGTTTTGGGGGAAAAAAAGCTACAGTCGCATTTGAAAGATTTCTATTGAACAAAAATTGAATTAGTATATATTGTTCTAAACACAAAAGAGCTCAAAACATCAAAATAAGAAAATACCGTAAATCAAAAAATAGTTTACTGTTATTTAGTTTGGTTCAAAACCTACAAAATCTTCATTGCTTTCACTGTAATTTATTTTTTTATTATTTAGGGAGCATTATAAAAAGTTATGTTTTTAAAAGAAAAAAACTACCATTGTTATAAATAGCACATTCAATTGAACTAAACTATGCATGCCTATTTAAATATATTTACACATGGCTTGTGTATATCGTATATATTACATATATATTATTCATACCTTCGGTGTATAGGACACAAGCAGATTTTGACATCAAATTTTGGGGTAAAAAAGTGCGTCTTATACACCGAAAAATACGCTCATTGCGTGCATCATGAACTGTTGAATGTATCCATACCTTGATTATATAAGTTAAAAGTGGAAGTATGGAAAAAATTAACAAAATAAAGTAAATTATTTAAAACTCTTTAAAAAATGAAAATAAAAAGCACTGAAACAGATGAATAAGAAATTAATATATTTCTTCTAAGATTACTTGCAAGATTAACAAAGTTATTTGATATTAGTAATGTGGTGGAATGTCATAGCTGCTAATTACTGAATGAGTTTTTTTAACGCGTACAAACCATTAAGAACGTTTTAGGCATTTATCGAAACTTGTAGAACGAGCAGGGCAATGCAAATATCATGCGATGACTTTTGGCTTGTATATAAAAGTGAATAACAGCGAGGTGATCAAGTTGTTTTCTAAAAAAGTAAAATGCACAATGAAATGATAAGTAAATTTAGTTGAAAAATATTTATAATATAATCACGTTGGCAGGAATCCTGTAAGTTGTTCAGTTTGTATTATAGATTAATATATTAATAACTCAACAATGAAAAATGGGCCCGGCATGGCCAGGTGGTTAGGGCGCTCGACCCGCAATCTGAGGGTCGCGAGTTTGAATCTCCGTCCCGCCAAACACGCTCGCCCTTTCAGCCGTGGGGGCATTATAATGTGACGGTCAATCCCACTATTCGTTGGTAAAAGAGTAGCCCAAGAGTTGGCG
>NW_013666226.1:232433-239934 GCF_000517525.1 Limulus polyphemus
GTATTGCTTAAGCGGAAAAAATCAAATATTATAAAAGTGCTTTTACTAATATTTGGTTAAGTAGTAACGAAACCTAAGCAACGAAAAAATAGATATTCTTGCCTTCGTTTTGGTAATAAATAGAAATTAACGTACATAAATATGCACATTTCCTTCAAATTATTTTTGTATAATTATGCCTGTATTGAAAATTTAGTGAGAATACATGTAGAGAATAAAGTTTCCTTTTCGAAAGCTAATGAAAACAATTATGTTTTAATAATGAAATACAACATATAATCTCAAAAAAGTAATATCTCACACGAAATTTGATTGGCTCGAGTCTCAATTTTTTCATGTACAAATAATTTCATATAACTTCCAAAATAAACATTAATGCTAATCGTGCTCGGTCTTATTATTTATATTTGTTTGTTAATTAATTGTTTTCTAACTTTACTAATTACAGATTATAACTGACAACAATATTGAAATACTGCGGAAGTATATTGGAAATATAGACACGAAAAATGAGGTAATACTTTTAAATCCTGATTTATTTTTTATGTGCCTCGAATAAAACATTTATTTTCATTTGTAGAAATAACACCACTATTTATAATGTAATAAAAGTTTTTTCTTATATAATAACATTGTCATTATAATATTAAGTTTATCACTCACTTATTCAGTCTTGCATGGCATGGTGGTTAGGGATCACAATATCTGAGTCGTGTTGTTGAATCTCGTCACCAAACATGCTCGCCCTTTCAATCATGGGGCATTATAATGTGATAGTCAATCCCACTTTTTGTTGCTAAAAAGTAGCCCAAGAATTGGCGATGGATGTTATTTATTAGCATACCTTTCTTTTACTTTATCACTTTAAAATTATGGACAGCTAGCGCAGATAGCCTTCGAATAGCGTTTCGCGAAATTCAACAACAAACTCAATTTTCCTGTGACACCTGGAAGTGAAAATCTGTACACATTAGTCTAAGATTGTAATTCCACAGTTCATATGCTTCACCTCTAACTAATTTCTTATTGCGTTAATTAAAGAAGCCGCCAACTCGGAAGCTAACTGGAAATTATTTTACTAAAATTTTTTTCTTTTTTTAGGTTCTACTTGGTCTAAAAGAAATGACGAAAAAGGTATCAAATGAGGATATTAAAGTAGTTCTTGATAAAATTTTAAATTTTATCGGACTTAGTCCGAAGGACCTTAATGACGCATGGCACAAACTCCGAAATTACTTAAACCAACTGAATCCCAAGGTTAAGGAAAGTTTCTTGGTCCTCACAGATTGGATGAAAAATGCCTGGACAGATGGACTAAAAGCAATCCAAGATAAATTTCTCTCGATCAAATCAAAATTGAGCGAGGTAGGTTCAAGAGAAATTATTACTACAAATAAATTATTCGTTCTTAAATCATACATAAAATCTGCTCTCTTATGGTTGCAGTTTTCCATATGACGACAATATTTGTTGCTAGACAATACATTCTTAAATCGTTGTTATTTCATATCATTGATCAAAGATCTGCTGATTGTACTAAATTGGAACACTTTTGCCAGGTACCTTTTTCTTTGTAGATGTTTTTTAATTTCTTGTAGGGCTTCTTGAGTTATTGTGAAATAAAAATAATTCTATGAAACACAACACTGAAAAAGACAGCAAAGTTCACAAAATTACAAGAACAAAGATAGATTCGGTTTGATTACTTAAAATCGTATCAAGGGAATGATAATTTTTTTTAATGATTTCAGAAAGCAACTTAAATATAAAAGTTTTACAATTATCAGTTTTTACAGTTTTTTTTTTTTTTACTTTTGCAGTATGTCGTGGAAGCCAAAGAAAATAGTGTGGAACTTGGTCGCGAGATTTTGGCATATTTCCAGCCTTACAAGGAAGAAATTGGAAATGTTTGGGAACAGCTTAAAATTTTACTGAAAGAGATAATTGGGCATGAATAAATTATTTTTCTTATTTATTTTTCTGACAGCAGGAAATAAAATAATGGAACATGTTGAAGAAACTGCAAACTGTATTTTTAAGAGAAAAGTCATTTCATTACAAAACATGTAATCATAGATAATTCAAGGTATGAACTTTCAAAAACATCATATTACTTCTGTAAGTTATTCATTCAGTCCTCGAACAAGAAAATGCCAACAATAAACTACTGATTTACAAATTGCAAATCATTCATTAGTAAATTAAAAGTTTGATTCTGAAGCAATAAGCTTCACAATGAAACTTTGATTTTTATAAATTAAAAACCTATTTAATTCTTTAACTTTAACTCTGAAAATTATGGGTTTGTAAAACCAAAAATATCCATACTTACTACTTGGTCTTACAAAAGTAATTATCGTTTTCTTTATCTAAGAGACAGCTTTTCCTTATAACTGATAAAGTAGTTGTTTCCGCTATAAAAGATAAATTACATGAAAAACAGAAGTATGTTAATTGAAAAACAGGATGAACGAAGAAAACATACGATAAAAACTGAGATGGGGTTAGAAACATTAACCACAATAACAATGGATGTTCAATGTTGACTAGCATGAAAATTAGAATATATATAACTTTTTGACCAATAAACATAAAGCTAAACTGGTGTAGTATGTAAGCGGATAGGTGTTTTATCTATCCTTTATTTAATAAAGTGAGCAGTTAAACTTCACCTTGCATTTTTTTTAAATTTTAGTTTCAGCACTAAAATGTTAGTCAACAAATGTGGCTATATTCTTTTTAAACAGGCTCCTCACCTATTTGTCATGATGCTACCACGGTTTGTCCACTAGAATAACAATACGGCACATAATAAATACTGTATCAAAATAGAAATTTATTTGCTTTCTTTTATGACAAAACATTATAGTCCTTCAAGACAATATGTTTAAACATTGATTTTTGGATACTGTTTTTATCTAGCGTAATCTACATTTCATTTAAAATAAGTATTTAATTACGAAACATACCATATCTAGACTGGCACACACAGTAACATATAATATAATGTCTTCACATGATATGACAATCTATGGATATAATAAAAGTACTTACCTTAATTGATGTCAAGCTTGAAAAAATTGTTAAGATAAGCTTTGATCAAGAAAAAAAAAGTTTTCATTTTATTTTTATCTGTTGGATGCTATTGTAAAAATAAATAAATAAATCGTTTTCTCCATTGAATCAATTTCCGTATAACAAACTTCGACGAAGGATGATGATGATGTCAATCTTAGACCATACATCTTAGCAAGTTTTCCACGTATCCTCCAGTGTATGTGGAGTCAGCTTCCAAGATCATGTTTAGGTAAACCTAAAGCACAAAAGTCCATTACAGCTGCACCCTGCATCATGACAAGTAAGTGATCGAGTGGGATAACTGTCATTCCAGGGTTATCGGCCGTCTTACTTTTTTGTTAGTTTCTAAGTGTGTCTGGATACTAGTGAACCTTCATTGTCGTATTATCTTATTCAAGGCACCAAGAGATATGCCTAGCTTCATCGCAGTGATTTTTTGGATTGTACTGCTCTCTTTCGTAACCACCCTCTTATTTTTTGAATATAAAAGTTGCTAGGATTGGGTTCAGGCGTGGTTTAAGAAGACCATTACTGTCCTAATCGCTCTTTTGTGTAAATTTCCTTAGATCGTTATATAACGCTGTTATAGAAATAGTCCTCTTCAGCTTGTTATATTCATCCACCCATAACTCAACCTGTGAAGGTACGGAATTGTTGCATAGCTGAGAATTCAATGTGAACTAAACATACACTGATAATGTTGCCTGTGGAATCACAACTGGCAACTGTGGTGGCACGTCACTGTATTAACATATGCAAATTGTTCTGAAGTGCAATTAACCTTCTGTAGCAAATTTCAAATAGCATTTTGTGTCGATATGTGTATTATAGTTTAATAAATGTATTAAAAACATTTAAATATGAATGATGGATAAGAAACAACATTTTTACAGGCATTACTTGAAAAGATAACGTGATTTCTGATGAAAGAATTGTAGAATACGTGTGAACCTACAACTCGTATTTGAATGTCGTTCTTTTCGTAGCTTAATTTAGTAAAAACGTTATATTAAATCCTTTATTACATTGTTGATTGACTTCACAATAAATTCTAAGAATATTCAAAATTTAACCAAAGTTCCACTACGCTTTCACTACAGTGAAAAATGACTTGAAACTTACGAATAAAATATAAATTAGTTAACAAATGTACTTAAGCTTTGAAATTATCACAAAATAAGGAATATACTTTTGGTTTTCATAAACATGGAAAATGGGATGGTTAACGACATCAGTAACACAAATTTAAATTTATTTTTTTTTAATTATTTTTCTAAGTACAACATGCATAAATTTGTTTCATTACGTTTCCTGGAAAGCTAAGATGGCTATTGGCACTATCCGTCCATAACTTGGAAGCATGTAGTGTTAAAAATATAATAGGTCTAATAGTAATGACAAGTATAATTAATTATAATCAAACTTAGCCAATTGTGAAAAAGCGTTTATATGAAGAGTTTTTAGGTTTTTTTTACCACGACTACGTTTGTTGTGTTCCAGCCGCCCTGGTAAATTTTGTATTGAACGAAACGCACAGTCATCATTTTATATGGCGGGCAGAGTATGGTTGAAATATTATTATACACTTTTTTCTTCTTGAAAAAAAACTGTAAGGTACTGAATAAATAACGTAGTTTTAAAATTATAACAGGCCTAATACTATTGCCTTATGATGAAATTTCAGCTATCAACTTCTTTTAACGTTGATCGCGTCTTAAAGTAGAGAAGTAAAGGGCTCTATAGCGATATATATACGGAATGTGTTTGATTGTATTTTATTACGAGCATATAAGACAGCAACATAAAATCAGGGTATACACTGCAAAACAGGAACTATGGATTTTGTTGTTGACAGTTACTGTTACAGTAAGAGATATCTGCAGAATTATATTTACTAAATGGTTGTGATACTATAATAGTAAATCTCAAATATGAAGTATGATTATCAATTTAAAATATGAAACAGACAATCTTGGTAAAGCCAGAACTATCCCAAATCTAAACCACAATCACCATATGTATCTAGCTACGAGGGGGCAGTCGCTCTCACTGAAACAGAATATAAACTTAAATTCAGTAAAAATAAATAAAACATCGTGAAACCTCGGCAACCCTCAAAGATCATTACTTTATCACAATCTATTGAATATTGTTTTTAGAAAATAAACGCTATTTTTTATTCATTAGGCTTACATTGTTTGTCAATGTGAAAAAGGCTTGTTATTTAAATTGACACTTTTCTTATAGCTGACCCACAATACAGATTTTATGTGATTTATTAAGTAGTTTCTTCTAAGTTTATGAATACGTTAAGAAATATAAGATAACTTCTAAAACAAATTTTCATTCACAGAGTAACACTTTACTTGCATTATTTTTTATGCTATGGGAGTCTTGATATCAAATTAAAGTTTAAATAATGAATGCTTTTAAATTAGAAATACGTAAAATAAGCTTAAAAAGTATTTTGAAACTAACTTTTAACACTTAAGGCCTTGTAACAAATTACAAAACACTTTTCACAGATCTAATGCTCTCAGAAATAACTAAACGTTAGTGCTACCAGCCTTCTTTAATTAAAATAGACAAATTTATCAATAAAATAAGACATCTGAAATCAGTTTTATCAAACTTTTTGTGAGCTCATAGATCTCCTCATCAGATTCTGTTGGATTATATCTTATCATATTCTAGGATATAATATTATCATATAATTTATACAACATATTTTATGTATCAACATACAGAAGGTTATTTATATATGACGGAAATGCACGTGAATTAACCACATGTGGGTAGGATTCTAGTTTTCTCTCTCTCTCTCTTTCTCCGAGCCTGAAATGAAAAACAAACCGCAACCAAAAACAAAAGGCGAAAAATCAATACGAGTTGAAGGGAAGCCTGAGCATTTTTTCTTTGTTTGTGGTTTGTTTTTCATTTCAGACTCGGAAAAAGAGAGGGAGAGAAGATCAAAAAGATATCGCCTCAAGCGTCCGAAAAAACTGTGAAGAAGGCCGGAAAGGCCCCAAGACAAGCAAATGTTATTCCCATAAAGCAAGTCACGGGGACCAGACATGTAAAAAAGGCCGCAATAGTTTTTAAACACCTACATTTCACCTAGTCTCCTCTATGAGGTTTTTTTTCAACTGACGTTTTAAGTTTAAAATGTTACTCCCCCTCCTCGTCATATCATTTTTGTGTCTCTAATAGGCATCTTGATCTGCCGTTTGAATTCTACTGTTTAGCTGTTACGTTTCTGGTCGTTGTTAATTACTCGTAAAAAATTATTTCCGAATAACTTCAGCGATACAAGTCCTTTCTTAAATAAAACTAGTTTATTCTTTCACAATACAACTTTGCAATACACTTAATTTTTACAGTCACTTTAATAACTTAAAAAACTCTATAATTCACAACGAACGATTACGCCTACTACCGCGCTTGACTCAATTGTCCGTCTGTCTCTGCCTGCCCTTCTGTTCCATTGTTTGGCGCACTTATATACAAGAATACCGCACATCTAGTAAACACTCGAGCATTCGCGTGACTTCCGCTGTCGTAACACTTCCCCTTCCTTAGTATTGTTCGTCCCGAACAACAGCCACTTACATTAAACCAATAGAAAATTAACAATAACTTAATTAAATGGAAAGAATTTACAAACACAAAATTAAAATTCAACAAAGTCTCTTAATTTTACGGGACGTATCTTCTTCCGTACTGGTCTCCATCTCGTTGGCTTCTGCTTCACGTGAGGTTCATCTGCTCCATCGGGAATTGTCCTATCATCGGTAACAGTTACATCAGTGGTAGTAACTTCATGAAGAGCTTCACTGTTTCCCTTCTCAAAACCGAGTAGAGTTTCTTTTTCGACAGTGGCTTTTCCAGGTGACACGTTTTCAGCGGCGTCTTTTGTTCCATTGTTCACTTCATCCCAACTGAAATGTCCTGGATCGTGATAATGCCAAAGCCTGTTCGCATGCACCATCTTTGGCTTACCTCGCCGACCACATTTTATTCAGAAAGTCACGTCTGAGAGACGATCCACTATGTCATATGGGCCTTCCCATGGAGAAGACAACTTAGGAGACTTCCCTTTGGTCTTCCTGGGATTATACAACCACACTTTGTCTCCTGGTACAATGCTGACTTCAGTAGACTTCTTATCATAAAATTGCTTCATCAAATCAGCAGACGTTTTCAAGTTTGAACGCACTTGATGGTGAATATTATCCATCCTTTCCGATAACACTTTCACGAACTCTAACACATTTTCAGGCAACTCTTCGTAAGATGGGCGTCCTGTTAACAGATCAACTGGCAACCGAAGTTCCCGACCAAACGTTAATTTTGCTGGAGTGTATCCAGTAATTTCATGCTCTGCTGTCCTATAGGCCAACAACAGTAGAGGGAGTAAGATATC
>NW_013666226.1:240934-245682 GCF_000517525.1 Limulus polyphemus
CTTGCCACTGCTGTAATCTCTCTTCTTGTTTCTTTTCTCGTTCTTCTTGTTTCTTTTGCTGTTCTTGTATTGCTGCCATCAAATCTGCTAAGCTGTAGTTTGATTTGCCACTTTTTGTTTCCATCTTCTTTTTCTTTTTTAGTCCCACTCTCTGACACCAATTTGTTACGTCTCTGTTCGTTTTTAATTACTCGACAAAATTCTTTCCGAAGAACTTCAGCGATACAAGTCCTTTCTTAAATAAAACTAGTTTATTCTTTCTCAATACAACTTTTCAATACACTTAATTTCCACAGTCGCTTTAATAACTTAACAAACGCTATAATTTACAACGAACGATTCACGCCTGCTACCGCGCTTGACTCAATTGTCCGTCTCTATCTCTGTCTGTCCTTCTGTTCCATTGTTTGGCGCACTTATATACAAGAATACCGCACATCTAGTAAACACTCGAGCATTCACGAACCTTCGAGAATATCATGACGTGTTACTAGAATCACATGACTTCCGCTGTTGTAACACAGCAAATCTAATAAAATTTAAAGGTATTGTTATTATGCACATTTTAATGCCCAGTTATCCAGTTTATTAAGACTACTACTATTATAATTAGTTGAACAATTTTTCAGTTTCAGGCAAGTTAAATTATACATGCATGTAATTATAGCTTAAAACACGCAGCAAATGCACATTTTAATTGTTTCTATCTCCTGGAGAATCCATTAACTGGCGCTGTTGGACATACGAGACTGTTTAGCGTAAGAGTTATTATTTAGTGATCTAATATTTAATGATTATTTAGTTTTCATAACAAGAATGTTAAAAGTTAATTATTTTAAAAGCGACAATTGTGACAAATATCGTAACGTACGTTGTGTGCGTAGTTCAATTGTTGTAATTTAACGTCATGTTACTCAAACCTTCTGTATTTTTCTCGTTGCTTTAAGTGAGTACTGTTATGTCTTAGCGTATCATAGTTTGTAGAAGGTTCTAGGCCTCAGTTGGACAATTTATAGGCAATATAGTGAGCACAAGTAATGTTAAGTCAAGTCAGAAAACGTTAGTTAGTGAAAGTGAAGTTAGACTGCGTGATTGTTAGTAAGTTTCATAGTGGTATTGTAATAACAGAGATAAAAGAGAGTAATTTGTCTTGTCAAAGGGTGTTTTAAAGTAATTGAACCCGCCTGTGTAGAGTTTGATGAAAAAAGAAACAAATTTCTGAATGCAACTGTGGTAACCCACGGGGTAATGTAAGATAATTTATCGCAGATTGTATAATAAGAAACAGGGTAGAAAAAATAATTCGTCTTGACAGTTAGATTCTAAAGTAACCGAATCAGCCTGTGTGGACTTTTGACTAGAATAGAAGAATTATTTAGAGTTTTAGATATAACTGTGATATTCTATAGTGTAAAGAATTTTTATACATACGCTTAACTTGTTTTGAATGTATTATTTTAAAACAAATGGTTTGTGTGCTGTCCGTTTATTGTTCGAATTTATCGCCAATAAGTCACAGACACCTACTGTAATTGAATCCAGACCATATACAAGAAGAAAAAAAAACACTGACGGGCGCCTACTTTGAGCTCATACCTCCAGAAATTCATTTATATTCTTATAAAAAGAAGAAAAATTAAAGTTTTCATTTTTATAGATATGGAAAGTTACGTCTGTGTTGAATGATGCTTGGTATCACCCATAAAACTGAAAACGTTTTAAGGTTTGTGAATTGTTCATAAAATATACAGTGCTATTGGTTATTTGTTTGTTGTTAAGCACAAAGCTACACAGTGGGTTATCTGTGCTCTGCCCACTGCCCATATCGAAATCCGAATTTTAGCGTTATAAGTCAAGAAATTTACTTCTGATCCATCAGGGAGGTCAGAATCACGATAAAGAAAAGAAAGGTATTGGTTCTACTGTTGATTTGAAATATAATTTAGAAGACTACTTTTTCAAAATTTCTAAACGAAAGTAAAAAATACACAAGATAAATAAACTATTTTCATTAAATTCTGTCATGGATCTATAGCGTACAAAATGTAACATGTTATTTAATTTAACATATTACACAAACAACTAAGACTAAACTCCAAGCAAATTTGATTGAATCATGACCATGTGGCCTTTAACAATATATTTGTAACCCCGTATCAACTTAGTTTGAGTAGCAAGAAAATTATCATGAGTAGCCTACATTCTACTTGATTAACGAGCTTTGAATGTTTCTTGAAATTAGGGCAGAAAATAAAAGTCACATATACGACTTGAATTCATATTCCGACAGAACAAATTTTGAGGAAAAGTAAAGACTCTTATGACTGTTAATATATCTGTGTTATTTAATGTTTTATACATTTTAAGCTTGCGTAATAGAATGCATATAGTCAATCAGAGGTAAGTCCAAAAGCTTATAACGCTACAATTCTGGTTTCGATACTCTCGGTGCGCTGAACACAGATAGTCATTGTGTAGTTTTTAACTTAACAACAAACAAACATATAGCAAAATCACATTTAACCAGGTGCGTATCTACGGAAAATAGCGCCTACGGAACCACTGATATTGCGCCCCTGTCCAAACATCTGACACCCATCTTTTAGATAACTTTACCATAATATCAGCTCAAAAATACAAGTCAAGCTCGTTAATCTTTTAATTAACAAATTATGGCACTTCATGAAAATTACAACTTCACCTTCCTTGCTTTCACTGATTAAAATTGGTCTATGATGTGCTCAAAGTCAGTTTTTTCAGTTTCTTCTCTTTCTGCACTCAACAGAGCAAGATCACAGAGTCTGCCTAGACCCATGGAGGCTCTCAAATATGAAAGTATTAGTTTTAACTTGCTGAATGATCTCTCACAGCTGGTGATGGAAACTGCGATGGTTAGCATTATCTGAATAGCAATGCGAAGATTGGGGAAGATGCTCTCATCTCCATACTGAACAATAAATTTTCATGTTGGCCCGACTTGATAGCAACATTCTGGAATCCAAAATTTCTTCATATAGCTGCTGTCCATCAACATCAGACCTGTACAATTCGCTCAAATTTTCGCTCTTCTTCTTTAGGTCGTTACTGTCGGCGCCGTAACACAGTCTCTCGACATCGAGAAGGAACCCAAACTTGGCGTCAGCGCCGTGCAACAAGCGAACCTTTCACCCATTTCTCTGTGAAGACGGTCGAGTGACTTCATGGCTCTTTCCATTTCCTCCTTGGCTGTTAACCCAGCATCTCTCGAGTTCTCATCAGCCATTCGTTTCTTTCGTCTTTGACGTCTTTCAACTTCAATATTCCATTCTTGACAGAGACCGAGTCTTTCTTCGAGTGACTCACTGACCAACACTTTTCTTTCATCATCAAAATGATCTCGGAGGGCTTTCAAATCCAGGGCAGCATCGTGGAAGTTCATGCTAGGATCCTACAACTTCTTTTGATTATGGTCAATGCGAATTAGTACTTTGTTCCAAAATCCTAACAAAGTCAGAAAATCGTAACTCAACATGCGGTTATACAGCTGCCTTGCATCACTTCTTGTTTCACTGGTCTTGCTTTCATTGTATATCATGTCCTGGAGTACTTGAAGTATCTCCTCAAGGTACTTGTTGACGGGCTTCACTGCTTCTGTCCTTGCACTCCACCTGGCTTTGGACTGCGACTTAACAACTACAGGCACGGCGTTTTTGAGTTTTTCCCAGTGCTGTATTGAATGAGAGAAGAACACGTAGAGAGCTTCGATGATTCCAAAAAACGTGGCCATCATTGTATCCTACTTGGCTGCATATACACCCACCAAGTTGAGTAAGTGATTGTCGCAATTCACAAACACTGCCAGGTTGTTTTTCTCACTTATTCTTTGATGAACACCACTTGTGTGTCAAGCCATCACAGCAGCGTTGTCATAGCACCATGACTGAAAATCTTGTAGCTCCATTTCGCCCTTATCTAGCTGTTTCAAGATGTCTTCAACCAAGCACTCAGCATCCTTCTGTCTTATCTGGATAAAACCAAGGAAGGACTCACTTACATGCACTCTTTTCCTCTCAAAATCATCTTCCATGTACCTCACTACTTCTGACATCTGCTCACGGTGTGCCTGATCATGAGTCCAGTCAAACATGAGACCATAGTACTTGGCTTTACGAATGCTTCTCAGTAAACACTGGCGAACAGTGGATGTCATCATGTAGATGAAATCGTTCTGGACACCCGGTGAAAGATAAGACGTGGATCTAGGATGACTTTCCACAGGAGTGAGGTGTTCTTTCATGACAGGGTAAAAAATAGCCAGTAGTTTCAGTAAGCCAAGAAAATTTCCAACATTGGAGTCATTGTCTAGCTGAAGTGACTCCTTATGCCACGCAAAGCCAGGTTCTGAGTCGCAAGGAATTTTATGCATTGAAGGATTCTCGTCAAGATATCACACCACTTCTGCTTTTCCTTCTCAATCTGTGACTGAAGTTTTGCATCAATAACTGCTCTGATTTCAGATAAATTTCTTTCCATTTCTTTCCACTGTATGAAGCACTCCTGATTATTCTTATCATTTTCATGAACACTAATCCTTTCCACTGGTTGAATCCACTTTCCTGCTCCAATGAGGATTGATGGTCTGACCGGGAATAGAGAAGACAACAGATACAAAATGCAGACTTTTTAGATAAGGAATATACCAGCCATGAGCAAGTCACTTCCTCACCATGACCATTTCCCAATTTCCTCTTGAACCAAGTTTTGTTCAT
>NW_013666226.1:245783-251935 GCF_000517525.1 Limulus polyphemus
GTCATCAGGTTCAATCTCGTCAATAAACTCAACGTCACCACCACTACCATCGTCTTCCCCTCCTGTCATGTCCACGTTCTTTCTAGCAGCCTCACTCTTAATCTCTTTATACTTGGATTTATCTGACTTGACTTTCTTCTTGGCTTGTGATGCATTTGTACTTGATCCATCTTTAGATTCTAGGAAACTTGTAGTTGGTGCAGGCGACTCCATGGAACATGTTGAACTACTTGTTCTAGGCTTTTCAAAGAAGTGCATGAACAACTTGCTCAACTTCTTGGCTTCCTCTCCTCCAGCTTTCGTCTCTTCTATCCTTCAGCTCCACTTTCCTTCTTCTTCGTGAAAAAACGTTTCATGGTCTTCTTAAACAATGCTCTGAAATAAGGAAATAGCACTTTTAATAAGAACATTAAATTTCATAGATTTTGCACAAAATTCTGGACTACCTCCCTAGTTTGCGCAGGAGAATGGTCTTACTGCCAGTTGACACTGGGCAGTGGTACTATGAGGTATGTGGTCATGTGGCTCCCAGCACTGTATTTTTGTCTAATAATTTATATAAGTGGTTTAACAATCCGGCCATCCTAGTGCTTCTCACCCATGATAATCAAAGACAAATCATACATCTGGAGAAAATTCTTTTTTCACTATTCGAGGATGGCTTGTCTGACTTTAATAGAAACTGCTCAGTGGCACCCAGGGTACGTGCCATACCTGCCATACCTTAGGTACGCCACTGCATTTAACTATTAACAGTTTTTAGTCTAGTGACTATTACATTATCAAAATGTATCACAGGATAATTTATTTAACTGGTGTTGTTCCTAGTATTGTGTTTCTTTTTCCTCTGATGACGATTTTTTGCGTTATAAAGATGTTTTAGTTTTGTTTTTCATTATTAAAATAATATTTTTCATATAAAAGATGTTTTGTTACACTGATGATTGATCATTTTGTTTCAATATTTATAATAACTTTTCTTTTGTTCATGTAAAGAGGGCGCTATGTCTAACAGGAAGCTAGAAGAACCGCGAAAAAATTTCACTAAGATGGTCGGTGAGTGACAATTGGCGGGTAAGCACACTGATAATACTGTCAGTATTCCTTGCGAAATAGTAGTACTATTACTACGATGTTACTTTATTGTAACAATTTTTGTGCTATGACGAAAATGCAAATACGTTTGATGTAATATTTATATCTATGGCTTATTATTGTCATAAAATGATAAATTGTATCTTATGATAATATAATTAATAGTAATACTAATAGGTTAATTATAACATTAATATTATCAAGTTTCTTAACACTAACAACTCAATCAGAGTCGTCTTCAACGAGTCCCACTCCTTTTGCAAAATGTGTTTTTGAAGTTTTTATGAAATTTTTGTACTTACTGTATTTGCTAGTTGAAATTTATTTAGTATTATTAATAGCATTAGTACACAAGTAATAAAATTTGAATAATACAAATAGTAGACTGACTGTTACTGTTAGACCTTGTCGCTGCTTGTGAGTTTAGGCCTACTTTCCACGTGATCTAACGAAACACATTGAACTGAAGACTGAATTTCGTGAGATCAAAAAGTTAAACGTATTCTTGTTCGATGTTTTAGCCTTTTCGTAAAATTGGCTCGCTGAGTTTTATTTTTAGTATTGTGGCTATCACGAGTAGCACTAGCAGTGATTTTTAATTTTAGAATAAATTAAATGTTGACTGTGTATTCTGATGAAATTTTTCAATCAGTGAAAATGTGCTTCGTAATTTATATTTAAAATCAAAGAATATATAATTCTTATCACGTCAATTGCACATTTATTCGATATATATATATATTTGTACTTACCAGTATTGCAAGTACACTGTACAATTTGTCATTTCTAATGATATTAGAATATGCAGTTATGTGGGTGCTGCTATGTTGGAACAGTTTGGAAGTTCACATCAAGGAGACTGGACAATCTGACTTATCAAGCAGAACATCGTCCATATTTTCAGTAACAGATAAAAACCCTGTAATGAGAGAACTTTCATAAGGTAGACCTTTCTTCAGAGGTAAACTAGGAATGTTCAATCACATGATATTATGGCTTAGGTCTACTTCGTAACAATTTCCCCAACTTTAACTTTTACATTTAGAAAATGTATCATGTATCCTCAGAAGGTGTTGCCAGGTTATTTGTAAGTGGTATAATTTTGGAAAAATGTGTATCAATGGAATTCAGTGTGAAAGTTAAAATTATAACAGGCAGCTATGATAGATATATATATATATATATATATATATATAGTAGGGGAAGCAAGTATTTAATAATGATAGTATTTTTAAATATTAAAATAGCTATTTCATAAAATAATTTCTTAAACAATGATAGGACCTGCCATATATTCTTGTATAGAGAGAATAAAACTGTTTAATGATTTATTGGATCATGAGGAAAGTACATGATTGTGTGTTAGTATACATGCTTTCACAGTAATATTTGGACAATTACTTCATTTGAAGAACTGCTTGAAATATAACCTGATAGTTTTGCTGACTGCAAGAATGGTAATACATACTCTCCTGTTCTAAGTGTTGTGTACTTAAAATTGTGAGGGTTATTAAATGTGAAATGTGTGAAACAAATTGGGTCAAACTTTTAAAAATCATATCAAAAATAGAAATTGCTTAACTTGGTGTTATATCTCAGTAAGGATTGGAAAAATTAACATTATTCCAATAAAGATAGAGAAAATAAAGCTTTTATAAAACTGTCAAGTAATGCTCATTAAATGTCAATTTTCCAAACCTTTGTGAATAGAATCAAGTACCTTCCTAACAAAATGAATAGGGCCCTCCTTGTTCCCTTATTTTTAAAGCAGTACAATTTCCCAGTCATTGGGATTTGTTCTCATTATAAACAAGTTGATAATAAAGCCCTCACCAATTCATAATTTTATTCACAATTTTAGGATATTTCATGGAGAAATTAGCAAGGGTTGAATCAATAGGAAACTTGAGGGAGCTCCTTGACTGTGGAAGATAATTTCTTGAAATTTATAAGATGTAGAGCTAAAATTGGATTATATTGTCTGTCTGGTTTTGAACTAGATAGTTACAAGCATAGAATCTTTAGCTTTAATACTGGGAATGTTTTTATTTAATTAATATTTGTGGTTTGGTTGGTGTTAAGTAAAATTTTGTATTATAAAGTTTTGGTAAGAGGGCTTGAATTATTTTTGAGTGGCGACATTTAATGTTTGAACTTGTACTGAGGGTAAAATTTTGAAGGTGTAGAACACTAGGGAAAGGTGAAATAGGTTGCTTGTTCATGTGGTTGATGTTTAATTTTAGCTTAAATAATTTCAAATGTTTGGATACATCTAGATGTGTTTTTTATTGTTTGATTGGTTATTTTTGTTGTGTAGTGGGGTGCTTACAAGAGTAAGAGAAGTTGAAATATACAAGTTATTTTATATTTAAGGTTTTTAAGAAGAAAGAGGAAAATGTGCTTAATGATATTTTTTACAGCATTTCTCTTTTGGTCATTAACTCTTATAGGAATATGTACACTTAGATTAGTTAGGCTACCAATAGGAACAGGCTTGTGTTTGTCAAAATTCTCACAGGTATAGGAAACTGAAAAGGAGAATTTCATTATACATAAATGAAAAAACTTGGTGAATTTCACATGATTTAGTGATGCTTCTAGGAATGGGTGGTGGAAACTAAGTATCACCAATGAAATCACATAAAGGTTAATTCTGACACTTGTAGCGCATCAGTATACATATTTTATCCATAAATGTTTTATCTTTATCAATGTTTTTGTTTACTGTTAACTGTCATGGAGTATAGAAGTAGCTGTAATAGGTTGTGTAAATTGTAATTAGGTTCTGGCCTAAGCAGTGTAAGAGCTCTAAACGAGGATATGTTTCTTCTTCCTAAATGTTTTGGAGTATCATTTTACTACAGTCTAAAAAACCTTAAGAAATATTTAAAGACAAGTTCAAGTTAAATAAGTTATTTTGATCTTACAAATTTTATTGTATTAATAAAACAGTCCCCACTGACAGAAATTTTAGAAGGAACACATAATACCCTGGGTATATTACATCACTGACATATTTTAAAGATGTCTAAAACAAACAGTTTGATTACTTCACTAAAGTCTACCAGTTCAAATATATAGAAAGTCTGTAGAGTATTGGTGAGTTATTTTTATTTCATATCTGTACTTAGTTATTAAAAATAAGTTTTTTAAATAATAATCTATTAATAATTTTGATTTAATTTGTTATAAAATGAAATATACATAGCTGAGCATTGCCTAGAACAGAATGCAATAATGCATTGTACAACTTGGGCTGGGTTCATTGATAGGTGATATCTCCAAGAGATTGGGAGGATATCACCAGTGATAGTTAATGAAAACCCATTTGAAACAGAATATGGATGACACTGTATAATATTAGTAATTTGAAGATAAGTTTTGGAAAATTATTGTATTAAAAAACATTGAAATAAAGAATGTTTCATTGGCATTAATATGTAAGATGTGAGGGTTTCCAAGAAAACAATACTATTTGTTATCTATAATTCTTTGTAAAAACAATTTAACTTATGCCAGCGGTTAACTGAGTATGTCACATTTACAGAATAATCTATAATTTATCAGATGTCTAGGTAATATATTAGGAAAATTTGTTTGTCAAGCAGTAGACAAGATGCTAGGGAAAGAAAGAATATAAACTGAAGGTTAGGGTGAGCATGTCCAGCTTGACAGAATTGAATTAATTGTTTTGAAACTGGGCTTTTAGACTATGGTATGCTCATGAGATCAAGACACTAATTATTATGGAGACTATATAGTGCTATTGTAGTCAAGTACGAGTTTTGTTAGTGTTTGTCATTGTTTCTAAATTCAAGGACCATATCAGAATAAAGTATAATTCTGTAATGCAATATCGCTGTCAATGACAAATGTGTTTGCATACAGTAACATTCATGTTTGTGCCAGTTATAATAACCTCTATGAGTACAGTTGTGCATTGTGATGGTGTAGGATTATAATGCAACTGTAACTCTTGTGGCTGTTTTATCAGCAGTTTTAATTTTGAATATGAGGTGTCCTGTATGTTCAATTGGAATTTACAACTTAATTATTTGTACGTACAATTTGGATATCTTGTAAACAAAAAAAACACAAACCTGAAAATATTTTCTGTAAGATGATCGATCATTAAATTTATGGTAACATTTTAAAAAACTTAATTATTTATTATATAGGTGAACTTGATAAACACAATTCACAAGCATGTACATTTCAACATAATACATGCAAGGAACATGTTTACTTTTGTAAAATGGAAAGTTCTTTAATAAGTACACTTCTCATATGTTAAATAGTCTCTGTGCATGGATGGGAGTCCAAGTGAGCATACCACAACATTTTACAGAGTATGATTCAAAATAGTGTATGTATTTATGTCAAAGTTATCAACTATTCATTTCACCCTACATTGCTGATTTAGCAACATTTTATGTTAAAGGAGATTAAGTACCAGATACAGTAGATACTGAAAACACTGTCAATGTGCATTTTCAAGGTTCTGGATGCTATGCAAATGTAGTAAGGAAACTGAGATGACCAAGTGTATTTTTAATCTTCACCTGAATATCACCTTGCACTCTTAACTTTTCAGTCTTGATTGGACTGATGTCAATTCAGACATCCTGAGTGCAAATACTTTTTTAACATATATGATTTATTATGTACAACAGACTTGTACATTTTACTAAATGCTTGCCACATTACATGAAGATACACGTGGTAATTTCAGAATTATAGTGAACTTTATTTCTTCATGTGAGGCTTAATAATATTTTGATATGCTATACTCAAATAGTAATATCAAAGCCATTTTGCTAACCTCAAGATAAATTGATGGAGCTAATATTTTCAAAAGATCACTAGTTATAGTTGATATTATTATAATTAAAGTTAAATTCTATTATTTCATTAAAGTATTGGTTATAATGTTTAATATTTAGAAGCTATAGTTGGTAAGCCAAATAAAAGGGAAATGTTCAATAAAAAAATTACCTTTAATTTTTGATATATTGAGAAAGTTTGAGCTATGACATTTTTGGTTGGTCAAAATTATC
>NW_013666226.1:252935-260406 GCF_000517525.1 Limulus polyphemus
TATCTGGTTGTTATGATAACACTGGAAGTGACAAAGACCAAACTAAGTACAATTTTGTTACATAAAAAGCCAACAATCTGTAATTTTTTCAGTAATTCCTAGTTTTATTACACAATAGTATTCCTTGATGTCCTATAACTTGTATTTTTTACACTTGCAGATAGTATTTTGCATTGTTAATTTAATATATAGACTTAGGACTAACTCAAATCTTAAGCTGGTATAATGTTATGAGGTATTTGAATTATAGCCAATAATATTTATAATAATGGAGGTATCAAATTAATGAATTTGTGCATTCTAAATCACTAGAAGTTTTTAGTGCATTGAAGGACAGCAAAGGCCTGTTGGTCCATCTAAACTATCTCAGCTACAAAACTATTAAAAATAAACAACAAAGCTCTTATTTAAATATCAAGCCTTACCCTAGCCTCCCTTAAATTTTATTAAAAAGGAAAATGAGCAGAAAATGACTCCTACCCTGTCATAATTTAGATTTATGCTCCCTAGTCCTACTATTCCCACCATTAAGTAAGAAAAAATGATCAGTCGACATTTTCAATTCCCTTAACAATCTTAGACATCTCAGTCTGATCCCGTCTAACTTTTCTCAAGAGAAAACAATTTTACATATTTTAACCTGGCCTCATATGATAACCTTTCCATCCCAAGTATTGTCCTAATAGCTCTTGTCCGATCCCTTTCCAACAGTTCGTTATCCTGAGATACGGGACTCAAGGCTAAACTCAATATTCCAAATGTTGCCTAACCAGACTTTTTAGATTTCAATATTTTCTGTTGATACAACATACAACCTATTTGCCTTACCACCCTCATTATCAATAGCACACTGCTTGGGTGGCTTAAAACTAATCAACCTTTTTGATTTCCTAATTTTCTGTTTAACCAAACTTTCTTGATCTTCTATAATCTTTTAAATCTCCCATCATGACATTCAATTTAAACTTGTTAAATTTATTATGCCTTTTTTAAATTTTATTCAGATACTTGAGCAATCTGGTCTTTTACATGCAGCCAATTTTTTTCTTGTATAAGGAACATTGTCTGTCTTTAATATTTACAGTTTTCCATGTTTGATCAGTCTTCAGTTAATTCAGTTGTTCAATTCAGAGTAGATGATTTTTGTAACATCTCTTTTAGATTTTTAAACAATCTCATTATACCTGATTTCCACATGCAGTAAAACATTGAACATAATAGAAAAATGATCATTTGCACATAGATTTTCTCTAATCTCAATCCTAACAACTATTTATATATGAGAAGTTAACAATCTATTTAAGATATCATTGTTCATAGTATGTTCCTTGGTGAATAAAACCACCTAGAACTGTTTCTAAAAACCTGTCTCCCTCATGGTTTGATTTTAATATTTTTCAATCAATATGCTTGAAGTTAATATTACCCATAATAATGATCTCTTTAACAGCTGAAATTTTAATCTCACTGTTTCATCTGGTGGTCTGTAATAAAATCCAAAGCCTCCTTAGTTATCCACTAACAAACCCAAAGATTCAATTAATTTCTTGCTGTTATCTTTGATATCCTCAACTTGACCTGAATGTATTTTACATATAAAGCCACTACCCCACCTCTATAGCATATAAAGTTTTATTTATTTCCATATCAAAACTTTCCATTATGACCAGTGTTCTAAAGTAGTATATTTTCTAGTAATTCTAGCATTGCACTAGTAACAATTTAGCCTATTTTTAGGACTGCTTCTTTACTATGTTGTTACACTACACTTTATACTGTATTTTTTCTGCATTTTGTCTATTCCTAGTCTAAAGCTCCCCTTACAAACAAGTTAGTCCCTACTCTACTTAAATGTAAACCATCCATTCCAAAAATATTTTTTCTCATTGAAATGATTCTATAAGTCTGACCAGTCAAATAAGTTCATTCCTACATAATAACCTAACTCTTAACATTCTAGAGTGGCCATGTTTTAAAAAACTAAACAAGTTGCCATTACACTGCAAAATAAACTGAGACAATTTTGTTATCTTGATCAAGATACAGTTTTAAGACAAAAATTTTATTTTATGATATTGCATCGCATACTCTTAGAAGAGGCAAATTTAAATCTTTGATCTTAATACTGAGGAAAATAATTAGAAATATGCAAGAGCATTTGTAATAATAATCATAATATCTTTGATGGTTACTTTTCTTTAAGCCTGCTGTTGAGTTAACATGAGTTAGTCATTGATTTCAGAAAAGCAAAAATTTGAAAATGTGTTAAAATTGGGAGAAAGTTGGAGTTGCTAGTATAAATGAAAATATTACTGCTCAAATGTGAGAATTTTATTAAGCTTTATCACATTATCTTAGGATATTGTAATTATTTTGTAGTGTGTTCGAACCAAAAGCCAAATCCTACATAGTTAAATTATTCTTAATAGATAAAAATACTGAGCTTACAAAAATTAAACTTACTAGTAGACAGAGAATGCACATGTTAATCTAAAGGATGTCAATGGTGTATTTAACGACTGTGAAAGTCATCGCTACAAACATTACTTGATCAAAGGGCTTTAAGCTTAGGTAAATTATAAAATAAAAGACAACGATTGGATTAGTCCAATTTTCAATGAAGGAAAACAGCATGGCTAAAGTTTTCTTAAAGATTTTCTTATTTTGATATTAAAGTGAAAATTTTCTTTCTTGGTGTTTTTTTTTTAAACCAAAGAACTGAAATTTAATTTTTATGGAATAATATGATGTTTGTTAAAGCTTGAAAGAAAAGATGATAGGATTTATTCTAAAACCTTTATTTTAACTTAGCCAAAAAAACCTTTAATGTTTTCTTACTCTTGCATTTCAAAAGTTATTCACCACTGAGAAAAAATATGATTTTTGAGAAGTCAGTTATTGTGACCCTTATATTTAAAAGGATGCCAACAAAAGATTGATAAATTTTAGGCCTGTTAATTTGTCTTGTCATTATTTTGGAACATGTCAAAAATCTTAGGATGTTTTCTTATTTAATCAAATTATTGGAATTTAATTCTAAGAATCCATCAATGAAAGAAAAGGAGAATGTTATAACCTGTCATCAATTTTCTCGAATTACAATGGTAAGGCATTTGCATATTCCTTTCTTTTTTTGAAGATAACTTTCTAGTTCTTATTTTCTAACTTTACTTTAACAAGGTGCTGCACGAGAGGTTAAATTAGTAAATTGGATTTCAATAGAATTAGTTAGAGTTAAGAAGTGCATAAAAATTTGTATTTAAATACATATTTTTTTACTTGGAAGTACGAGACAAATGGAGTTTGTTTTGTTTTCTGATGATACTAAGTCTGACAGTAATTCTCATGAGAATGCTTATCTTACTTTGAATCACTTGGACAGTGTTAGTAAATGATCCAGAACAATAAAAATGCTTTTGATGTACTTTGCTGTTATTTTATAATTTTGTTGTTAGTACAACAGTTTCTGTTGTGTTTTCAAACTCAAAAATATCTTTGATAAAATAGTCATTCAAAGAAATGTGTGAGCTGGGAAATTTTCTTTAATTTACCTATACCAATAACATTGGACAACAAAACATTTGCTACTAGAAAACTCAAATGATTCAGGGTAATTTGATGGTGCTGATTTCAAAAATGTAATCAGAATTTGTTCATCACCTCTAGATTTTGAGTTATTGTTATATCTCAATATTTTATCAGTATTATGTGAAATACCATGCAATCAACTTGGTACAATAGATTTATGCTGTAAAATTAAGTTTACTTGGGCACTTTAATGGGCAAAAGACATACATTTTCGATAATTTCAAACATTGATTGTATTGTATTGGTGTAAAATTCCAAATATATTGTTCATATATGCTATTTGTTCTCAGTATATTTTGTCTCATTCCCACACTCACTTGCTCTGCCTAGAAATCATGAAATCCTTATGCGCTCAGTTTACTTGGATATTTGAGAAGACCCTCGACTGAGCATAATAAGGGCAGAGTCAGATGCCTCTCTCTCTCGGTTGTCTCTCACTCACTCACTTGATAATTTCATCTCTCTCTGTGCACACACACACTCAAAACAATGTCCAGTCTTCTTCCTCACATCATACCTGTGATATAATCAAATTCTGCAAAGCTCTGTTTTTAAAAGCTTTTAAACTCTAGTTCTGTAAACATAAGTTCTCTTATACGTTTTAGAAAATCATTTGAAATGCTGGTTGCCTCCAGTTCAAGTAAAGTCCAAAAGTGCAAAAATCACCCAAACAGTTTCTGCTACATTTGTGGAAAAAATATTACAGTTTCATGAAGGAAAAATATCACACACAAGATAAAGGTAAATTACTACCACTATTTTGGATTTAAAATTAGTGACCAAGAAAATCATTGGGCTCCATGTGTGTGTTGTACAGTTTGCATACCTGGCTTGCTACAGTGGCTGAATAAAAAGAGAGCAATTATTTGAAGTTCCCATGATATGGCTGACTGATATTATTACATGACTAATGTTTCTGGGTATTCAAGCAAAATTAAACAATACATTAAATATCCAGATATTGCATCTGCAATGAAACCAATGCCTCATGAGAATGGTTTTCCTGTGCCACATCCATCAGCGAATTGGTAAACAGAAGAGTTATCCTTAATCATCTTCATTGTTTTCATCTAGTAATTCTGTTTCTGTGGCACCTCAACATAAACTACTTCATCTGATCACACAAGAAGACCTGAATGATCTTATTCATGACTTGTCTCCATCAAAGCAGCATGGGAAACTTTTTGGCTCTCATTTACAGGAATGGAATGTATTAGCTCCAGGAACAAGTTTTAATTTACTGAAGTCACCATCAAAATCTTGCTTCTCACTACAGCATGTAAGATACTTTGTGTTTCTGTACAAATGTTGATGCATCTAATGGAAGAATTAGGATGGAGACTCTCTATCAACTCATCTAAAGTTATTCTGAAAGCTGTACTTTTGCACAATGGAAACATTAAGCCATCAATTCCTGTTGTTCATGCTTTGAACATAAAAGAAACTTATCAAAGCATACAGATTATACTTGAGGCCATCAATTATTATCACCATTGATGGAACATATATGGTGATCTAAAAGTTATTGACTTTTGTTAGGCCTGCAGAATGGGTATACCAAACACACTTGCTATTTGTGTCTCTGGGATAAAAAAATGTTTTAAAGAAAGGAATGAGAGAGATAATTACATACCAGCTGTTACTACAGAAAAATGTGGGTCTAAAATGTCACTAAAGATGCACTTCTTACACTCCCATTTAAACTAGACATCTTTCCAAATCAGCATGGTGAGTGCTTCCACTGAGATATTTCTGCATTGGAAGAGCAATATCAAAGATGATGGAAGATTACTGTTGGTTTTAACAACGTGAAACTGAGAACATACATAAAGGCACAACAAGTCAAGCACATATTTTGCAACAAAAAATACCATGATGAAAGTTTTGAACATAGCCTGAATGTATTTTCAGTAAATAGTCTTATTATACTCATTGCTTTTTTTTAAAACTGGTATTGCTGTTATTTAGAGTTTTTGAACATTCTGAGACATTTTCAATGAATAAAGTTAAAGAAAAAGTTATTTTCACGATATATATATAAGAATATTTTGAATAAATATATCATAAGTTGAAAACTTGAGGTGATCAGTAATTTTTAACTTGATTTTTTTAGAAGCAGCATCATCATCATATTACTTAGAAACAGTTGCATTTTTTTTTTGTTGCCTGGTGTAATCATAAACCACAAATGTATAGTTATGCTACAAAGTTTTGTACAGTTTAGGCACTCATAATAATAATAATAAAATATAAATTAGAATAGCACATATAGTTTAAACATTTGTTCTTTTATGGAACTTGTAACTTGATTCTCATCACAGGGATGTTATGAGCAGAGACTTCCCAAGAAACAACAGTTTAATTGAAATAAAATCAGCAGCAACCAAAATGACAATTCCAATTTAACTTATGTACTGTTATATATTTACAGGGCAAAGTTTTTTGCTTTCATCAGTTGGTAGGGTGATATTTTCACTAGATTCTTCCCCATTTGTTTCCTGTGTTACACTTATTTGGAGAAGGGCTATATGAAATATGATACTTGATTTAAGGAATTTGAGCAGTGAAGAGGAGCTTAACAGATTTGAACTAGTTTTCTCTGAAGTATAAAAGAACTAAAGTAGACTTGATTCTAAAGTTTGAAAGTATTTGTCTTGTATATTCTATGTATGGATAATCTGTTTTAGTGGTATAATGAAATGTTTAGAAATATATAAACTAAACATGGGTGAGAGGGTGCCATTTTGGGTACATAAATCCATACTGGTAGTCTTGGCCAGGATTTAAAAGTTGAAATAATTTTTTTGTAATTTGCTCATCTGGTGTTTTATCATTTCACACTCAAGTTATTTTTAATATGCTTGCATACCTGCATAATGAGTTACTACACAAGCCTGGTACTGGTGATGATTGTGCTTTTGTTGGCAAAGAAAGATTTTTCATGATGCTCAGAAATTTTCAGTACTGGCAAAAGTTTTTGCTACTACCCAAGTTTAAATACAAGGAATAATATATGTAAGTGTAATTCATCTAGATTCACTTAGTTCTTTAGTAAAATTACTTGTTAAAATTGTGTGATTATATGTGTACTGTGTTATTTATATTAACATTTCTTGGGTGTGAAAATTGATGTGTGCTTTGCTTTTGATTCTTTTGCTGGTTGTTCTGAGATTCATGATACATTGTTGCTACCAATGCTATCTATGGCATGAATGCTGAGTTTGAAATATTTGTAAACTGGTAAATTAACCAATGTAGATTATGATTGTTATATTCAAGCAGAATTGCTTCAAATGAATTAGCAACAAAAGTATTGTCATACAGAAAATTATCAAAAATTTAATTATGTGATACAACGATTTTCTCTTGAAAATTTAAAGTGAGAAAAAGAGCAAGCTAAATACAATTTTATTAATAAGCAGCAAGTAATATGTAATTTTTCTATCAGTTATTAGTTTTCATGACAACTATATGACCTAAGTGATAATGCAGTAATAATGTTGAACAAATTCTTGAAGCAGTGGAATAAGTACATTTGCAGACTAAGTAAAATTAAAGTGTATGAATTTAGTTATCAAAGATGTTTAAGTGCTTATTTGCTTAGAGATTTTAAAAAAAGTACCATGCAAAACATTGACAACAATGAGCAAACTTTTAATAAGTTGAATAGATTAATGAAAAACTTTAAAAAATGTTCAGCTCTTATCAGTTTTGTTTTCCTAATTTTGGTTATTTATTGTGAAATGATTTAATTTAGAATGCTAAACATTAGGAATTTTCATACTTTTTTTGTCCTTTTGTTAAAGAATATGATGTATATCAGTGGTTCCCTAGACTTTTAGCTAATCTATGTAACTGGTTAAAATTACCAAAAAAAAAAACT
>NW_013666226.1:260427-264164 GCF_000517525.1 Limulus polyphemus
GGACCAGTACTGGTCCACAGACTGGCATTTGGGAAACGCTGATGTACGTGACTTGTGAAAGTAGTATTAATCTTATGTGGACAGGAAAGTACTTGATGTGTTTCTTTTCCTTTTGATGACATTAGCTTTTGTATGAATTAGATGGCTTTTAAGTGTTAACTGATGTTAAGGTGCTGTTATTTGAACCAAAGCTTTTTTTATGTTGCAGCTTATTTATTGAAAATAAAAGATGAAATACATTCTTGTTACTGGAGGAGTCATTAGTGGCATTGGTAAAGGTGTGATAGCTAGCAGTGTTGGAACACTTTTGAAAGCATGTGGTCTACATGTAACTTCAATAAAAATTGACCCATACATCAACATTGATGCAGGAACATTTTCACCCTATGAACATGGTAAAACTATATTATACTTTTTTTAGTATTATTGACAAAGAGCAATAAAATTATATAAGATGAAGTTGTTTCAGATGTGTAAAAATATATTGTGAATTATGTCTTCCAGTCCTTCATGTTTAATGGGTGCTATCATATTGATTTTGAAAGCACCCATAAAATAGGTTTTGCAAGGGTTTGTTAGTGCACCTGCCAAGTCTGTCATGACACCTTCTGTTTTGGGGTCTCTGACTATGCAATCAGCTGGTTGTATACACAGGCAAGATCACAGATAAATGTATAGCCCTGTTGGTTGCTATGATTTTAATTGGCCAGATTATGTTACACATAGTAATATAACATTTTCAAACTGTATTGTTTATAGATATCAAATATATGTAACTTAGAAACTAAGTCAATGTTTTAAATTATCAAACTGGTTATTAATTATTAGCAAATTCAGACTAAGAAGAACAGTTTTATCAAATTGAATGAAACAAGGCCCAAGAGCTGCTATATTGATCGAACATTGTCATTAGTTCAGTGACACATTGTAAACATATTTCAGTTTAGTCAGCAAAACTGTTTTGTTGATTAAAAATCAGTATAATTCAGTCGATACAAATTAGCTTTTATTGCTTAGTTTGTAAACAATGCACCCCAGTGGGACAGTAGTAATTTTATGGACTTAACAATACTAAAATCTGGGGTTCAATTCCCTGCAGTGGACACAGCAGATAGTCCTATGTGGCTTTACTCTAAAACAACCAATTTGTAAACAAAGAATCAAGATACAGCATCAACCCACTAACAGCCCTTCATGGAATGTTTGGTGGAGGCTGTTTATGGCCTTCGTGCAGTTTTTAACATGAAGGACTATCTTTTCTTATGAAACATAAGTAGGGATTGAATGAATGAAAAGTATTAGTGTAAATAATAATGTAATAGTGAATAAGTTCATTTTATCAAAAATGAATCTCTAAGAATCTGTTTCCAATTTTATTTTATAAATTATTAATGCATTTTGATGCGAGTGAACACATCACCTTTTTCTTTTTTCATCAGCAGTATTTTGGAGAATATTTTTATATTTTTTGACAGGTGAGGTGTTTGTTTTAGATGATGGTGGAGAAGTTGACTTGGATCTTGGGAATTATGAGCGCTTTCTTGACATAACCTTACATAAGGAAAACAACATAACTACTGGAAAGATATACCAACATGTGATAAATAAAGAAAGAAAGGGTGACTATCTTGGGAAAACTGTTCAGGTAACATGACTCTTTTTTCTTCACTTTGAATAAGATGTAGTATTTTCTGTAGTCTTAAATTACCTAATTATTATATTTTGGTGTGTGTGTGTGAAAATAGCTATTAATAATTTTTCCCAAGAAATAATGTGGCTCGGAGCATATTATATGTGTATGTGTAACCAATTGAAAATTGCATTGATATAATCACGAGCTTTTCTGAAATAGTTTTATTCTTTTTATGACAATAATGGGGAGAATAAAATGAAATATTGATTAATTGAAAAAGTATTGTAATGTACACAGTACTACAGGAAAGAAGTTTTCTGTTTGTTAGGTTGTCCCATTGTTTTGGACATTTTGGAAAAACTATATTGCTGTTTATTTCAGGAACAGTAATTGTTTTCAGTATTGCCTCATTCACTAACAAAATCTTGCAATACATGCATAATGTGAAGTGCTGTTGTTTTAACTTAGAGTATTATTGTTCGTGGTGCTTGCTATGTGTTTTATAACACAGCCTAATGTGTACCTATTGACCCATTATATTGAAAAATATTGAAGTACTTCTGCAAGTTATTGAGAATTTAGGGACTTGAGGCCTAGACCTGCAAACCTTCTTTGAAGATTGCCATAATAAACAAAACACTGTTGATACACTAGTTACAACAGTTTACACTTATTTATTGTAAAGTTTGTAAACACCCATTGTGACAAATACAAGAAAAACCATACATCATGACCAGTGAGTACTTTTCCAGTGTCTCGTGTACATCTTCATGTTTTTTTATCTACAAATTATTCATACTCTATTTCAGCAATTTTATTAACTAAAAAAAAAAGTTAAAATTTTTAATTAATGTAATTGACAAGAAATTAAGTATCAAAGTAAATAAGCATCAAGGTGATATTGAGTGGATATGTACAATAGAAAATCTCATCAGCAGTAAAGAAAAAAAAATATTTTATTTCACAACAGAATTACGGATATCACCAATATCCTTCTGGTTCAGAAAAGGTTTGATAGCATATATATTTCTTTCTGTTTATATATTTAATCTTAACACCATTGCTTTTGCACCTTTGGTCCACTGTGTGTGTGTGTTGAACTTGAATAACTACTTGATGGTGTTATGCTTCTAAGAGATAGACTAGGTCTGCAAGCCAATGAATGTCAGCTAAAAGTGAGAAAATTGTATGCATAAATATTGGCTGGGTGATTAGGGGAGTTTGCTACTTGAATGATTAATTGTTGGTTTTTATTAATCTATTATATTCAATAATGATGAAAGTCTTCCGGATATTTCTAAAAAATCCTGAAAACCTCCGGTTTTCTTCCGGGGAAACACATTTTTAAAATTATTTATCGGATTTTGGTGTTCTATGCCATAGATAAGCGTTTATGCAATCGCGCGGTTTGTTTACATTCGGCGACAGGGCCCCGCCATTTTGTAGTCCCGCAATGCTTGCTGGCGTGTACGAGACCTTGTATGCTTATAATGCAAACTTCGTGTTATGTGAAAGAGATTTTATCTCAAACGTGCTTTAGAAAACGCGGTCATTCTTTTGTGTACCTTTCTATTGTGTACTCTTCTAATTGAAGAGCCTTAACTATTTACTGAACTGTTTAACTGTTTACCGAAGCGATAATAGATCAAATGAAATGTACAAACAAGTAGATAGGTCGGCGGATATCCGTAGCATAGCAGGAAAGGTAAATAACAAGTTTAAATGGTCGTGGCTGGAGGAAAAGGATGTAAATGATGACTTTTTATCGGACTTTGTGAGGAAAGTGGACAGGCAAGGATATGCAGTATGCACGTGGTTAGTAAATTTTACTTTATAGATCTATTAACCCGATGACTTCCGGCTACTAACTTTCTTAGTAGGCAATGCAAGTCTTGCTATATGAATTCAATTCATTCATACCTGATGATGACAAAACCTTGTCGAAACGTTGTACATTTGCTTTTATGTTAAACTTATATTAAAGATTTTCTTCATTACACATTCAAGCCGTCTCCAGCCATTACAAGTCTTGCTATATTTCATTCCAACAAAATTCATAAGTACTTTGACATATGTAGGTAGTTTAAGAAATATAAAGCCTATT
>NW_013666226.1:264961-268311 GCF_000517525.1 Limulus polyphemus
TTCAACTAACCAGTTATTCTACTTGAAGTAGCAAAAAAAACTTATAATGCTACAAATCAGGTTTCAATACCTTTGGTGAGCAAAGCACAGATAGTCCTTTCTGAAGCTTTGCGCATAACAACATAATGACATTATTTCACTTACTTGAATAGTTAGAATATTCATAAACCATAATAATTGAAACCATGAAATTGAACATACTTAAATTAAGTGAAAATAAAAATGCAAAATCATAATGGCAATATTTCAATCACTGATACTATAAGTGATAGTTTGTTAGTTGGAAACACACATTTTGATTAGTTGGTTATTTTAGTGTCATTAATTGATTTAATCATGATTTTGATTACTGGATAGATGGAATAATTGAAAATCATATTAATCAGAAACACTAGTTGCTTATTTTATGTGAAATTGATGTACTATACTCAATGGTAATCAATTAATTGAGTTTATTTCCAAACTCTACTTAAACGCACAGCCTTATTGAATAGGTTGTTGTCTCTGTATAGTACTATTTAATTTAGTAGCCATGTTTAGTTTCCCAGTATCATCACTATATATAAAGGATTTTAGCTACTTCAGTTATAAATCCAGTTACTTCTTATTTAAAGCATGATTTGTAATTCCTAAAAGCATTTTTTTATGGGTGTATTCCCAATGTAAAAAAGATTTGGCTCAATAATACAATATCTTGATAAAAAAGAATTTATGGGAATGGAATAAAGATTTGTAAGTTCGAGCAACTATGAATTTTCATTCATTAAATGTAAATGTTTCTAATCATCTTTGATAACATTCCTGGTCTGAATTTTTTTAAGAGTTTGGGTATAGTTCTAGGCATCAAAAACATTGAAGATGTGGTAATGAAAAACACATTTAAGTTTGTCTTAATAATAGTTATAATTTTTGGCATACTCAATAATAGGTTGTCCCTCACGTTACGGATGCTATCCAGGAATGGGTAGAGAGAGTTGCCCAAGTAGCAGTGACACCAGATGGCCAAACACCAGATGTCTGTACCATAGAAGTAAGTTATGTGATGTTTTATTTCAGCATTTAAACTATTTTCTACTGTTTAAGCAGGTTTTAATTTTATAAATTTATTGGTTCAATGTGTTTACATAATTTGAAGACAAGATGCCAAAGTTAGGGGTCCAGAGGTGAATCCCTTGGTTAAATGAATCATTAACTTTATAATGTTTTCCTAAGATTGAACTAACAACATAAATTTTTCAAAATATACTTCAGTGATGGGTTTTATTATTTTGTCTAATATTTGACGTTGAAGTTGGTGAAGTACCAAGTTGCCAATTGCACTTTCTTTACCACATGCACTTTTACCTTATGGTTTAACTCTTTTATGCTGAGGTACTGCAGTCCAATGCAGTTATTGTATGATTTGTCTTATTGTGAAAAAAATAAAAAAGGATAAAATAGTTTAAAAACTTCAATACTTTTTACAGTGTATGTAGCTTCTGCTAAGAAAATCTTTTATAGTATTTATTTGCATTTGCAACTTTGAAAAATTCTAACAGATTTCATTGTAATACTATTTTATGAAACAATGGAAAATGCTTTTCTTCATTGTTGATTTTAATTTCTGATTTATTTTTTTTCCTCCTGTATTATTTTAAAACTTTCCTTTATAGTTTTATTGACACTGTAAAATTTATTTGAAAAACATAGTTTCACTGTATAATCACTTGTGTACTATAAAAATAATGTTTTTACGATACCCAAATTATAAGCAACCAGCTTTTTTTAAATTGTTAGTCAGCATATAATATAACATATATAAGCAGTTCATTAATTGTTTTAATATGCACAGTTACATCAAATATCAAAACTCAAGTAAAAATTGTGATTAACTATTTCAGCAATTAATTCAGATGTTTAATCATTGATATTATGTAACATTTTAGTGTAATTTACAGGAAGGAAATGTTCAGACTTTCATTTCTGCACAGCTCTGAGTCTTTATAATCTTTCTTTTCATCCAAAAGCACTGGTTTATATTTGCTAAGAAACTATCATCCCTTGAGAATACAATTAAACATGTTTTGTTTCTCACATAATTTTCATTCTCTTTCACTGGTTTCATTATTACACCCCCTGTTCCCACTTACTAAAATCCCAACTGCTAATAAAGCTTGGCTTTTAAAGTAGCTATATGAAATGTTTGAATACCATTGGATAGAGCAGATTAGGAACTATTTACATCAGTATAGTGATTAATGTAGTTTGAGAAATAAATTACTCTTTGATGGGAAAACTTTACTTTCTCTTACTTTTATCAGATGCACACACACACACATATTTTTATTGAATTTCTAAAATTGTTAATTTTTCAGTGGTGTTAAAATTGACAACTTAACTTATTTCATATAAGGTTTTTTCTATAATTCTTTTTATATGTGTACCTAGTGCTCAACAAACAACTCAGTCAAGTTCAGACCGGAGTGTTTGGTGGAGTTTGCTAATCAATTAACATAATTTATTATTTTCATGAGTTGACTACAAACACTGTTCCTATTGATCAGGGAAACTGGGAAGAGTTTGTGAATTTCATATGATTCTGTTATTCCTCTAGGAAAGGATGGCAAAAAATTGTCATTAATGCCAAGAAATTGCAATCAGGTTAATTCTGGCAATATTCATATTATATGTATAAACATAGTTTTATGTACATTGATCTTTTTGTTTAATATTAATTTTCATAAAGTAACAAAGCAGCAGTAAAAGATTTATGTAAACAGTAGCTAGGTTCTTACTCAAACAGGGCATTAGAGTTCTGAAAAAGACTTTCTCATTTTCCTAAAACTATCTCTTGGAAGATCATTTTACCACAGTGTAAAATCCCTTAACTCTTTTGGCACAGGCTCGGTCCTTGGAACTGACTTTGTAACCGTTTTGTACTTATTATAGTTTTCATGCTATAACTTTTAAATCAGTAAGCAAATGTTAACGAAATTTGGCAGTTTATTAGTAAACATCACAATGCTTTCATGCACAAAGTATCAAATTTTTTTTATTAAGTTTTAAGGTATGTAAAGCAATGTTTCTCTCATGCCTTTTTTTTTCTTTTCATATCTTGCTTATCTATCATGCAAAGTAATTTTCTTCTTAACATTAAAAATATTTTCATGCATCAGAAAATTTCGAAATATTACGTGCAAAATCTTTATACTGTTGAGAAAAATAAAACGTTTCTTAAGAAAAACTTTATATTTTATCTGTTATTTTCAGTAATTAATCTCTGTATGGATTTGGTAGATTTGACTGATCTCGCAACCACCATCAAAGATTAGGAAATAAATATAAATTATGCCTCTCTCATTCTAGAATGA
>NW_013666226.1:269275-289346 GCF_000517525.1 Limulus polyphemus
CCTATTATATATCTTTACAAGTGGTTACTGAATTAGAAACATAAGATACTGGCAAACTAGAATATCCCACCACTTTGAGTTGCTGAGAAATCAATGTATCTAGCAAATCAACAAGAGTGGCACCTCCTCCTACTCCATTCTTTCCAAACCTCTTGTTTAGTTCCACCTACTTGTCTTAAGGGTCTGTTTATAACCAATAGAAAGGACAGGTTGTGCTTCATGTAATTCTGACAGTTTTTTGTAAAGAGAAAAAAGAAAAGGGAGAGAAAATAATAATTTTCCCAGGAATGTTGAATGGTGATGACCATTTTGTTGCTCTGAATGGAGATTATATTTTTTAAACACATGTATACACATGTATACTTTATTTATAAACCCAAGCAAATTACAGATGTTTTGATGTACAAGTAGAATAATGTGTTTTCTTTCTAAAATATATATTTGAAGCCTACAAAAATTATATTTCTTCACCCTCCACTCAAAAAAATAAATGAAGCTTAGCACTAAAGGCACATGAGGGCAAAATATTTTCCTATCACCATAACTTCTTGTATATATAGATAACTAGATAAATATTATACATGATTACTTACTTCGAGGTAAGAGTCAGTAACAACTCAAGGTGTTTCGCAACTGTGAGGGAACTTCTGAACTACACTTTAGCTGCAAAAGTAAGAATGTTTTTCCAAAGAAGACTAGACTTATAAGGCTTGCAAAACTAAATGGATGTGATAAGTTGTACCAAAATGTGAGTTTTTATTGATTGACAACTAAGTGTTGAAAAGGGAAATAGGATTTTATAAGAATGTGGTTAGATAGCACCTTTGTACACCTATGACACTATATTCCAAACACCATAAAAGGATTGCCAATATTCAAAGAATTGTAGTGTTTATTATATATCAGCACTGAACCACATAATGTTTTGACAGGTTCGAAGTGCAGTGTTGTTACTCTCAAAGTCTTGTTGTGAACACTATATGATACATACATAAGCTGATAAATTACACATCCTGTTATTGGTATAAACGTTTTTACTAAATGCATTGTGAATTTTCCAAGAAAACATTTTAGGATATATAATCCAATACGTTAGACATCTTGTTCTTGGAGCAGGAGTTGAGTTTGCTAGCTTTTTCAAGGATATCGTATTATGGTGGTCATGTAAACAGTCTATTGGCACAAGAGGCAATTTATTGCTTTAGTTGTTGATGGTAAAATGAACACAGAAAATAAATGTGAAATGTTTAGCAATTCAAACTCTTAAAAGAAGTATTTTGAAACTTTGTGGCCAATAATAATGAAAAAAGGGCAGAACTGCCCCTTTTATTTTTAATTTTACAGCTTGTCTTTTCATTATACTTTGAGGATTTGTCTACAGGCTGAAGAATCAAGTATATCATTAAATAACTTATAAGATATAAAGTTTTACTGAAAATAAACATTTGAAATGTATTAAGGAGGTTCCATAGATTTCACAAATGAAATTTGAGATTTTTGGGATGAAGATTAGTATTTTTAATCATAACATGAAAATCACTTTGCACTTCGACCAGTAACAAAACAAACTGGCCAGATTCACGAGCAAATCTTTAGAAAAAATACTTCAATGAAAAATCTGATTTTTTGTGTACAAAAGACTTGTAATGTTTACTAAAATTTACCAAATTTTATGAAGATACACTTGGTGTATTAAAAGCTATAGTATAAATACTTAATGTGTGCAGTTGTATATACAAACTCGTGTATTTTATACTGATCCCATTGCGATAGGGTTAACAAAACAATCCCCATATCAATTGTCACAGAAGGAACATGTAATATACTGGATATGTGATTGACATATTTGTAAGAACAATTTGAAAGATGTCAAAACAAAATCAGTTTGATTATTTAGGTAAAGCCTGGCAGCTAAAAGATAGAAAAAAGCTACACAGTTTGGCTTTTTTTTTCCTTTTTCATATCTATACTTATATTCATTCAATAATTATAAGATAAAATATAAGCATGTTATAATGTGTAGTACAGCTTTGGTTTGGGTCATTTACAGTTTATATCTCCAACAGGTAGGTAGAATATCACAAGTGACGGTTCAGGAAAAAATGTGTACCTAGTAAGCTATAATGTAATGCAATTACATATCTGAATAACATATTAGTAAAATTCACTTTTTACATAGCTACCAACAGTCACCCATTGTGTGTGTGAGATCAGCACATCTGGGTCCATTTTCAAGTTTACATGCATTAGTAAAAATGTTTTGCATTTTGGTCAAGCTGGTAGCTTATTTTACTCCATTCTGATTGTTTGACTGGTTGTGTCCAGGTCAAATGTCGCATCACATTGATATATTAAGTGCATAATTTTTCTTCATTAAATATCTTTAATGAAGAAGCATGCTCTAGACTGCTGCCAATAAGGCAAGCCTTTAACACTTGCAACACTTTATCCACACACTAAAATTTTACATCTTCAAAATCTCACTCAAACACATTTCTAAAAGGTGACAACCTTGTGCTTGTCAAGCAACATACAAGGTGCTAAAAAAGAATAAAAACTGGAGGTAACTGTGAGTATAGAAAGTTTAACAGAATTGGATTAACGGTTTTGATATTGTTTTAAAACCATGAACTTTCAGACTGCTGTATACTCTTGAGATCAAGATATAGAGATTGTATCGTGCTAGCTTGTTTATGTAGGGAGGAGGATATGTTGTGTTTTTCATTGTGTCTAAGTCCAAGGGCCTTACCAGGAAAAATATATTAAGTACTATAAGCAAAATTTTACTTAGTGGCAGTTTTTAGTTAATGAATAAGCAACATTATTGTAAGAATAAAATAAACTTAACACTTGAGTGGTGTAATACCATTATAAAATGTAACTGTCAGTGACAAACATGTTTGCATACAGTAACATTTATGTCTGTCTAAGTTAGTGTAGTCTCTAAGAGTACTGTTGTACATCACGATAGTGTAGGAATAATGAAACTAAGTATCATGGATGTTTACTGGCAGGTCTGATCCTGCGTATGAAGAGTATATATATGTGCATTTAGAATTTAACTTACTTATTTGTTCATATAATCTGTCAATCTCTCAACAAAACTTGCATACACTTGAAAATATTTTCAGTAAGAAGATTTTACTACAGTTTTGGCCTAACAACTTGAAGTTTTGTACATTTTTGCACATCAGAAAATACTGCTTAATGATCTATAGGAAATAGTACAGCTTGTAAAAAGAGTGATCAACGTAGGCCAGTAAGGCAATCAATGATTGGCATGTCCTTTAGCCAATCAAGAAATGTCACAGACCTACTGAAGGATGTGTAGATTGTATAGGAATTTGTTTTGGTGGTAAAAGACAGGTTTATGTGTTTTAATAAAGGTGGCTTCCAAAATATAGAGATGAAAGGTCGATCGACCATTTGCAATAATTTCAAACCTGTTAGCTGTGTAGTTGTCAGCACAAGTCAGGTTCACTAGTAAATGCTGACCAATTGCTGATTTGCATTTTGGTGGTAGAACTTTTGTTTTACAGGAGTGACATGGTAAATTCTTTTCTTTCACACTCTTAGTTCTTATGGATGTGGGTATGTGTTGTTTAATTCTATCCCACAACCTTTGTGGAATAAGCACCAGTAGGGGTTCACTGCAGGAAAACATTTAGTTATGGCCATTTTCAATTGTTTTTCAAATTTGGTTGATTGCCTTAATGGCCTATGTTGATCTGACTCATTTTATAAGCTGTACTATTTCCTGTAGATCATTTTCCAGACAGTTCTGCTATGATTAGTGGCTGGCGAAAAGCTTCAGCAGGTATTTCTTTTGCAACATCTCAACCAACAATTGGTTCAGTTATCAACGCTATTTTCAAGCTTTGAACAACTCGAATGTCAAGATCTACATATCTACATGTGCCGATGTTTCCATTTATCAACGTTATATATTAAGATGTGTGCAAGAACTCATCTAACAGATGTTTCCATATACAAAAGCTATCTTCAAGTCTTGTACAACAAAAAAAACTTTTCAAATAGTTGGGTTAATCAGAAATCAATGAATTATAAACCGTGATATCAGTTATTTTTGTGAGTCATGACACTAATTGTTGAAGCTGAAGAAACTTGAATTACTTGAAAAATCATATTGACAATATTTGGATTACTGGATAGTAGGAATAATTAAACAGTAATATGTTAACTTTACTAACTTGGCAATTAACTATTACCTATGAGCAGTGATTACATTGATCAATGTCATTTAAAATTACTGATTAATCAAAATGACAATTAAGTTGATTAGTCACAAAAATAATCAACTGGTGTTTCTGATATTTCAAAGATTGATTCCATCTGTAAAAAAAAATATGCAGATCATACATTCAGACTGAATTCTTTAGTTAGTGAAATTAGTGTCTCAAAATCGTCTTTTCTTCAGTAAGTTTGGATTTCTGAATAAAGGGCAAGAAAATTGAAAAATATTAGTGTCAAACACATGAAATATGCCATTTGAGACTAATGTGTTAAAAAGGTAATACTCTGGAGTGATCTGTAATAGGTATTAATAATGAATGAAATCTCTTTTCAGTTGTTATTTCCAGAATATTCTTTAAAACTGTTATAATAAATTATACTATCTAAATATCCCAGGTGGCCTAATGAACCCTGTTCTTGGGTGACAGGCCTCATCAGCACTGAATATAACAGATGTAATGTGGTATATATTATAATGTAATATATTCTCCTTTAGTTCCATACATGGGGTTTTAGAAATAGTTATCAGATTAGGCTTAACTTTGGAAAATTTAAGATTACTTAAATTATCAGATAGTTGTGTAAATTGTGTGTGTATTTACAAACAAATATACAAGTTGCAAGTTTAGTCTGTGTGGGTTATTTTTAATACTTCCAGTGTTAACAAATGCATTTTATCAGTCAGTAAAGATAGTTACAATATAACTTAGGAATAATTCTCATAACAGGTTTTGATTTTATTGGTATAATGTCAAAATTAAACTTATAAGTAAATGTTGTTGTGGGTAAAAATAATTCATACAATAACTTCTTAATCCTATGGATACAGGTGGGTCAAATTATGCATATCAGAGTTAAATTCAAAATTTAAGTAAAATACTTTATTATCAATGTGTGTTAATAAAATTAGCTTCAAAACATATTTTATAATTAAAATTTAATGGTATAAGTTTTAATTTCTTACTTTCTTAAAGACATATTAAATTCTCAAATTGCATCTCTGAGTATCATAATATGGTGGTGCTGTGATTTCTCATTTATATATTTTGTATATTGCATTGTAAGGGCTTCTGATTAACTAGTATAAACATGTTCTATAGATATTGACTAGCCAAAATATAAAATCTCCACCTCTTCTTGCTCTACTGAGATGCCACTATTTGTTCAATCCAGATTGACATACCCTTTCCATATCCTCTGTCTTTGAAGAAATATCCATAACTGACATTGCCATTAGACATATTTATAATGAATAGAAAGAGTATACTCTAAACTACATAAATCAGATTATTTCATATTTTGTTTTACTGGTTTATGCAGATATTTTGCCAGGAGAATGTAAGCATTGATGGCTGGACAACATCAGTCTTATGGAAGTGTTTGTCTACTACCTCATCTTAAATTATGGGTGTGCAGAAAAACCCATTAAACTTAGTCATATGACAGTGTTTATGAAACTGACAATTCCCGTCTTTTCATTCCCAAAGCAGTCTGTTCGTCAGTTGCTAGAGAAATTGGATCTTTTCTCAACGATTTGCACGTTGATAAGCTGATGTTGCCATTTATAACTAACTGCCTATAGCTTATTGTTTTGTCAGAGGATTATTGGAAAGATTTGTCACTTCAGAACGACTGTAAAACATAACTGAGCCATAACTTGTTGCAAGCCTGGATTTGACAGATAAAGATTTTAAAGGAACCTTCCAAAATTTATACTGGTTTTGTTACAAAGGAAGACCTTAATGTTTCAAAGAGGGTGCTTCAAAAATTAGTGATAAAGACTTGCCAGGCCTTAGACTTGAATGCAGGCTGTTGTGAAACTTGTAGCTTGGTAAGGAACATGAGCTGCTTGAATCCAGAACTGATGTTGTTAAATACATCATCCAGTACTATTATGTTTTCATCTTTTCTGAAAAGTCTGGTAAGTGCCAGCAGAGTGGAAGAAAGGGATTGTGACACTATTTTCTGGCAGTACAAAGCATTTGTAAATCTCAGAGAGAGTAGGATAAACATGATACTCTATATTTTCGTTCTTCTGTCAGACAAGGCATGGCCTGGTGGTTAGGATTCTTGACTCACAATCTGAGGGTCACAAGTTTGATTCTTCACCACTATACATGCTTGTCCTATATGGTTGTCAACTGTGCCAGCAACATGGGTGTACAAATTCTTGGCTTAAAAATTACTGGTCGACCCCAAAACAGTTGGGAGTAATGTTGTAAGGGGAAAAGTTAGATAAGAAATAATTCCAGATGCTTTGGAGAATTTGCAAAATTTCTTTTCCAATGTTGAAAGGGGTTTTTCTATAAATACAGAATGTATTGCAGAAAACCAATGAAACATGACCCTTAATGCTAGAAAAGTCATAATTTACAACATTAGACATAGTGAGGATGTTCTGGATATAATCTTAACAACAGAAATGCTTACCTTTGGAGATTCAAGACAAAGGTATAGAACATACTTAAAAAAGAAGTTCAGGAAGATGACAGATTAATAATGAAAATATTACTGTCTTTTCACCATATATAACATTATTTACCAATATTTGTATAATTTTTAAATTTTAAAACTTACTTTGAGGTGCAATTTCTTGTATAACCCACATGAGATGGTCATGAAAAAATTTCAAATTTATCTCTGTTTAGAGGCAGAAACCCTGGCTTGAGGTATTTAGACTAGACTGTTTTGTGCAGTCATGGATTTTTTAAAGTTTTATATGTGAACTAGAAAACCAGATGAACTGTAATAGTTTTGGAACATTCTGTTCTAGTGCTTGATATATTTTTTATTTTCTAAAATGCATATTTGAAAGCTATGTGAATTTTTTGAACAACTAACATATGAGAAAAAAGTGGCTTACTAAATGACATCTGAGTATGAAAGGCCTGAAGGCTAAAGTAAGTCTTAAATCTTTTGGTTTTTTTATATATTTTTTCACAAAAATAACTGAAATATAAAAAACCAGAAACTTGTTAGGTTAGATAAGAGAACTTAAATGACAATTTCATCTTGTGAAATGCACACAGGCTGTCATCAATTTATGCAACTTGATAATTCACTTGTTGCTTTGTTACACTAGACAATATTCAAAGAACAATAAAATTAAATGAAAGTAGGTATGAAACTGTTAGAAGCCTGAAAATGTTAGGTTAGATAATTGTGTATTACAATCTACAGACATTTTAGATAAAAAAAAAGTGTTTTTAATTTTATTTTGTTTTTAAAATTTTGCTACAGTTAGTGTTAGGGTAGAAAAAATGGGAAGGTATAAATATTTACAAAAAAAATATTCATTTAGGAGATTCTAAAAGTTATGCAAACAAAATATGGAAGCTGAAAAACAAAAAGTATTTTTATTCTTAACATGAAAATCACATTTCATTTGGACTGACTCAACAATGATTTCATGAATTAACAGACAAATCTTTAGCAAAACTATCAAAATTTGATTTTTTTGTGTGCAGTATACTTTTAATTTTTACTAAAACCTGACTAAATTTTGTAAAGACAAGCTTAGTAAATTCAGCTATAGTATATATGGTTTAGTACTTATAAATGACTGAACCTGTATACAGAGTTAAGGTCTAAACTAGCAAATACGTTTTTGTTGTTTTTTAATAGTAGAGCTGGTTATACTGACCTACATTTATAGTATGTTTTTCTAACCTTTGAAGAAAGTATATATACATATATATATATATATTGTAGAAATTCATACAATTTCTTTTACAGAAAAACTATTTAAGAAAGATGGTTTTGTAGCTGTTTTGGATTATTATTTTTTCCAGCTTGGGGGCACTATTGGAGACATTGAAGGCATGCCTTTTGTTGAAGCCTTCAGACAGTTTCAGTTTCGAGTTAAACGAGAAAACTTCTGTTGTGTTCATGTCAGCTTGGTCCCTCAGGTTTGTTATTTTGTAGTTATATAGTTTATATTGATTACACATGCCTGCGATGGTTTATTGTCTTGAAATTTTTACATGTTCTACAGTAATTCCTGTACGCTGAATCCGAAAATAATATCCATTTTTCTCCATCACGTACAGATTTTTCACAAAAAGTCTTAATGCAGTACATAAAAGAAAGACTACAACTTGTAGTTTTAAGACTAAAAGACAGATTTCACACACACAAAAAATCAGTATGAATGAGGATGCATATTCATTTGACATCAATGTTCTTCCTTTTCTTCATTTTGTTTGTATTTTGTTAACAAACATAATAATAAAAATGTTCATTGTGGTAAATGAAATAATAATTTGATCTAAATAAGATTTGTTTTTTTTTCTATCCCCAATTTGTAAAAAATCCTTACATGATAGAAAAAAATGAATATTATTTTTGAAATAGCTGAATTCTGTGTAGCTGAATTATGGAGAATCCGTTATTAAAAACAAAACTTTTATGAAGTTTAAATTTGGAAGCCTCTGTTATAGGAACATTGTTTTAACAGTTCTTATTGAAAATATACAGTATGACCTTAATACTGAAAGAATATACATTGGTTTTTATAATATTTGTGAATTGTGAACATCCTTAAAATGTAATGTTTTTAGCCAGTTTCAAAAATATGATAGCTGTTTTTGAGTAAATGAAGTATTTTTGAATAAAAGGAAAAATATTTGGCAAATAATAGTTTTTCAATTAGTTTACACCAATATACATGAGGCATCACAATTATATGAAAATATTTAAATCAGAAATTTGTCTAAAAGGTTCAATGAAGAAGTTTGTTCAAAAACAAGAAACATTTAGTCAAAACAAGTTTGAGTGAAGTAAAGGTATAAAATTTATGATTAGTCCATAATAAAGCCATATTAATGTTCTAAACCTGGTGGTTAAGTGATCAACATGTGTTGTGATTGAAAACCATTGCTGGATGTGCTCAACCTTTCAACTTTGTGGACAGTCAATCCCATTATTCATTGCTAAAGAGTAGCACAAAAGCTGGTGGTAGATGGTGTTAACTGACTGTTTTCACTCTAGTCCCTCATTTCAAAATTAGGAATGGCTAGTGCAAATAGCCCTTAAGTAACTTTGCATGAAATTCAACAAACAAATTAATGTTTAAATACAGTATAGCAAAAAAAGTGAATAGTTTGCTTATCTTCTAATACTGTATACTATAAAATGAAATACATCAGAATGATAAAAATATCTTCTGATGCTTCATGAAAATTAAGTATTTAACAGCAAAGTTGTCACTATTTAAACTACTATTTCATTTTAAGAAATAATATTTGTTAATAATGTACTATAAGTTATAAGCAAACATTGCGGTTTTGTAGCCACGGTCAACAGGAGAGCACAAGACGAAACCAACACAAGCTAGTGTTCGTGAGCTTCGAGGGTTAGGCTTATCCCCTGACCTGGTAAGGTTTATTGAAATTTTTTTGTTTTGTATCATGGTCCTATTTTCAAAGTACTGTTGACATAGCCTTATAGTATGAGTGTAGTTTGTGAAAATATAAATTGCTTAAGGAAAATCACCTTGTGCAAACTAAAAATGATTGAATGAAAGAATCAAATATGTTTTACATTAAATAATTTTATTAGTAACATATCAAATTATGGATATTAAACTTTTTTTTATTTTGTTGAAGTTTTATTTATAATACACATTCTGTATCTACTTTTAAAACAATCATATACTGTAACCATGGTAAGATAGGTCAGTTTTTATTAATACACCCCACCCTGGCAAAATGGCTTTTTTCAATTACAGGAATGTTTAGACTAATTAAAATGGGTATAGTGTTCTTAGTACATGCATTACTACACCAGAACTGAAATCAGTAATCATAAAATATAAATTCTTGAGCTGTCGTTTTGACACTACATCATATCCCCCTAATCAGATGGTTTATAATCAAACTTGAAGGCTGTTGATTGACCTTTTAAACAATGGGAAAATTTGACATGTAGACCTCATGTTTACAAACAATTTGGTGTTTATAAGCTGCTTTTATTCTTGGAACTGATGAACCCTCGTAAAACAGTGTTAATTCTACAAAAACTGTGATGATCGATGTTTCTGATATTTCAAAGTATTTTGCCAGTGTGATGATAGAAAAATCCAAGCCTTGGACTGTAACAAGTTAATAGCCTATGTAAGTTGCTTGTGACTATTCACTCAAACCTAAATATGGGAGAAACAACATTCCTATTTTTTTAATAAATCAACTTTTAAAGAACTCTAAAAGAAAACAAATTAAAATATTGTACATAATATAGGTAATGTGATATTTAAATAGTAGTTTCTCCCCATCAAGTTGTACATGCAGATACATATATAGTAAATAGTGGCATTGCTGAACTGAGAAGTGATAGCTGACCAGTTTCACTTTTGTCTAGGGTAAATCTTGTACGTGGTACTCATAGTATGAGTCTCATACTTACCTTTTCCAAGGTTAGTTTTTATGAAATTTTATTCATTTAATGCTTGTTTAGGGTGTCATTCACTGAATGCAGAATATGAAAACAAAAAATTTCAAATTAACACTTGCACTGCAATGTAGAAAATGCATGATTGAAAAGTTTAGTATGATGTCCAAGATTAAGTTAAACGTTTCATGCCTTGTTTTGTGACATTTGTTTTTCTAGTAGATGATTTTGTTAAAACATGAATGTGCTATGTAAACAAACTTTTGTGTGTTTATATTGGAACTCATCTGATTGTTAGAGTATTTAGTGTTTCATGCAGTAGTAGAAATTTGTGTATTTTGTTTAGAATGTTTTCTCCATTAGTTTGATTATTACCATTTCTTAATAGATTGTTTGTAGAAGTGAACAACCTGTTACTAATGGAGTAAGAGAAAAGATTTCAAATTTTTGTCATGTTGGACCCAACCAGGTAATATGTTAAGCAAGTATCAGTAATCAAAATATTCTTAAGTTATTTTCAGACATGAAAGCTTCTTAATTCTGTGTGTGTGTGTGTCAATGTGTAAGTATTAAATAGCCCACTGTAATAAATATATGTTAAATCCAATTTGTTAAGTCTATTACTAAAGATACAAATGTAAAAAAATGTTTATTAACTGGAATAACTGATTAATAAGGGTTTATATGATGCTCAGACATCTTAAGTACACATTTTTTTTTATAAACAAGGCCTTGAAAATGTTAATTTGTAGTAAAAAATGAATAGTTATTAAACAACTTGCCATCCTTGCCTTAATAGTTTAGTGCAGATCAATTTACAGGGATAAGAAAGACAGTAGTTATGTGATATGATAGTCTGGGGTATTTCATTTGCTTTTATCAAAATTTACAAGAGATTAATGTCTGGCAGTTGCTAATGTGAAACTAGACTTTTTAATGGAATTCAAATATAAGTTGGTTGTTTGAATTTCCTTGCTGAGAGTGATTTGTAAAAATTAAGAATGCTCTGATATACAAAGGAAAGTTGAGATATTGAGAATTCAATAAATAATTTTATTTGGACTGGAAGTGACATCTCTTATTTCACTATGTATTACTCAATTCACCTTTTTTTTTTCTCCCAGAAGCAGTCCATTTCTTTTTAATTTCTGAACAGTAAACTTGAGTTTGAATGACTGATAACCATACCTTACTAAATGACAGATACTGCTATATCTATTGTTTAATACCAAACAACATAAAAAGAAAGGAGCATATATATAGCAAGGTGTCTATGTGTATTAACTGAGGAATATCTTGTGCAGCAACAAACAACACAGTGCGTTGTGCAGCTTTGTGCTAAAATAAACAAGTGAATAAATATAATTTATATTTCTTACTTTCAGATTGTCTTTTACTATCCAGTATATTATTATAGTCATGCTATTGGTCCATTTAAAATTAGTATTGGACTTTGTGTCAGTATACCTCTAATCTTATATTCTTAAAATCTAGTTGTTGTTTTTTTTCAAGATTTGGAAAGCCCTTGAATCCATCGTATTGATATTTTTACAAGCTCTATAACAAAGTTAAAAGATGCAAATATTTTTCTTTTTGGTTATTTAAAATTATTTGCTATCCCAGTATTCTATTTTGATCACCTATTATTTCACACACACACAGATATATATATATATTGCAAATCGTGTTGTCTGTCTTAGCATTCCTCAAGCAGATCTCAACATTCACTTTTGAAATGATGGGAGAACAAACATGAATAATGTTGATTCTAAATTTTACTTTGCAAGCGGGATATTCTACCCTAAATTGTTAGAAATTAATCATGCTATTATTCACAATTCAAAATGTGATGTAACTTAAAGCAGGCCTCAACAGGTGCCAGGTTGCCATGCTGACTAAAAATTTCATCGTAGCATCTGGTATTTCCTCCCATTTTATTCGTACTTAGGGCTGTGCTAAATAGAACTCGAATCTAGAACAATTCTGGACTTTTGGAAGTCTTGAACTATTTTCTTGTTCTTTGAGACCTAAGTTGAACTTTGTTTTTAGGATTTTAATGGTGGATTCAGGACTTCTATATTTTTTCAGGAAGGAAGCCCTGTGTTTGCACAACACGTTACTAATTTCATGCCATTTTGTTTTTCATCTTTCTCTCAATTCAACCAATAAGTGTATCTGTTTAGACTCAAACTGAACCAAAGGCAGTTAGTTCAGGCAATACTATCAAGTGGTTATTGATATCATGCACTCATTGCTGTGAAAGTAAATAAATATACATTTCCCAGTACAAACAGTAGTGAAGTTAGGTTAGACACATCTGGCTCCTGAGTCTTGGGGCTGGCTCCTAGATCTGAAAATATTTGAGGCCTGACTTTAAGAATAAAAATGTAGATTTGCCATATTTTGTTGTTGAGCAGCACTTAGCATGACTGAAATGCTCAACATTTACTTTTCATGGTGGGTAGTACAAGTGGCTCAGAGTAAAACCAAGAGTGCAACACATATAACCTTTTTAAAGTCCATGAAATGATTAAAATTGTTAGATTAACTTTTGCTTGTATAAGATACTTCATTTTTTGAAATTTATAGTGATAGAATAAGTGATTAATAAGTAATAATTAAAATAGTGATTAAGAAAACTTACTTTCTCGTACTTACTTTTGCAGGTAATATGTATGCATGATGTCCCATCGATCTACCATGTTCCATTGCTTATGCATGATCAGGGGATCACAGAGCTCTTCATTGAAAGGTTACAACTGAATCTCCCTTCCAAGCGACCTCGGCGGTTCCTATCTAAGTGGCAGGATTTAGTAGACAGGTTTGATCATTTAGTGAAAGAGGTAACCATAGCACTTGTTGGCAAGTACACCCAACTTGAAGATTCCTATGCTTCAGTAACCAAAGCACTTCAGCATGCCTCACTAGCATGCAACTATAAGTTAAACCTTAAGGTAAGAGTAGCACCAAAACTTCCATGCATCGTGCCTCACTAGCTTGCAACTTTAAGTTAAACACTATTAAAAGTAGTACCAAGACTTTCATGTAGGTGCATCATACAAAATAATACTAAATTAATGCATTCAAAGTGTGCGGAAAGTGATTAAGATTGTGCCTTTTAAGTTGTTATATATGCTTTACTAAATGAATTTTTTTTTAAAGAAGAGAAAATTAAACGTAGATATATAAGTGGGTGATTGATTGAAGGAATATCAAAACAAAAATTCGGTTCTGAAGATAAAAAGAATTTTGTGTGAAGGATGAATTTATGGTAGTTTTTTTTTTTAAATCCAAATTATATTTATATGTAAGGTTAACTGTGGATGCCAAAGAGAGCTTTGTGATACCATGAAATAATGAAGCATTCTTAGCTTGTCATATTTAAGATTTTCTGAAACTAAATTATGTATTGTTGAAACAAGATCCAGTTTAATGTATTATAAAAATTCAAAGATATGTTAATCTGATAGTTGTATAGTCACACTTGATTAAGCTGTTTTATTTGTTTTATAGTACATTGAAGCTGCTGATTTAGAACTCCAAAAAAGAGAAGAAAATCCAGTACAGTTTCATGAAGCTTGTCAGCAACTGTGCAAGTCTGAGTAAGTATAAGATTCTTTATATATAAACATTGGTTGACCATAAGTATCACATTTGTTACATACAAACTTAATTGACCCAGAGTAAGTATCACACTTGTTACTTACAAATTTAGTTGATCCTAAGTATCAGATTCACTACATACAAATTTGGCTGGTCATGAGTAAGTATGAAACTGTCAGAAAACTTACTTTTTAGTAGTAGTATATATATATAATATAGTAATGTAAGTTAAATATAGGTGTGTTGGGCTAAGGATTCTTCTACAGTAGGTGTTTGTGACTTGTTGGCGATAAATTCGACAATAAACAAACACCATGCATTTCACTTGTTTTTAAAATTATATATATATATTAGAAACAGGTTGAATATATATATATATATAAAAATTTCTTTACACTATGGAGATCATAATTGTATCTTTATACGCTATACAGTTTTCTTGTCAAAAGTCCACTTAGGCCTATTCAATTGCTTTAGAATCCAGTTGACAAGCTGAACTATTTTCTATTATATACATTGCAATAGTATCCGTATATAATTCACTTGTGCTGTCGCATGAGTTACCGCAGTTGTATCTTTTACTTCCAATAATTTTCTGATTTTGTCAAAGTCCACACAGGTAGGTTCAATTAGCTTAGAACACCCTTTGACAAGACAAACTGTTCTCCTTATCTCTTTCAAACTACTAATCTCACTCTAACATATCAACCATTAGGCCTTTCACTCCTATGACAGTTAACTTTGCATTTTATAACTTTTCTCTCATTGAACTTCTCATTCCCATGACTTTTTACTCTGTTTTTGCTCGTCTGGTCACCATTATTTATACAACTATCACTTAGGCCTTCTAGAAATCTCTATAGCCTTCACATCAATGAATTACAAACACAAAATAAATAAATTAATAATATTACCTACACTAAACAGTCTTTTATATTTGACAAACTATAAATACTGTTAGCTCTTAAATATTAGGCTTGATACACTGTTCAACTTTATAATCACTAAATATAACACTAGAATTCAAGGTTTGGTCACTTTGAACAACACAGATGGCCCACTGTACATCTTTGTACTAAAATAAACAACTAAATATGGAAGTTGAAATTTGTTAATTAGAAGTGCATTTATTGATAAGTGCTATATATAGTTTGTTCTCAGAGTAATTTTAAAACATTGAACACTAATTCAGTTATTTTTAAATAATTATTAAGTTATGGTCATAAAGAATGGCAAAGGTACGAGACATTCACCATTAAATGTGTTTTTTTCTTGTGCTAAACATCCAGATACTACAGTAAAAATGTTTTGTTTTTTTTGTACTCCTCTTCCCTCCTACCTTATGGTACTTTTTTGAATTCATACTTTACAGAATTGGTTCAAATTGAGTAAAGGCCCTACACACATGCTAACTCAAGTCTTGCGTGACATGAGATTATATGTAGGCTGAGTCATCTTCTGGTTTTTAAAAAAGTTATTAGACACTAAACACTAACTGACTGAACTCTTGATTAATACTCCATTTACTGACAGGATTAGTAAGTCCAGCAAAATAACAGTTGAACTATGGACAAATGTAGTAAACTTATAGGAACATAAGTATACCATGAAAGTGTAGGTTGTAAATAATGGCTTTCTTTCATTTTTTGAAGCCATTTTTATATTGCAGCAAACAAGATTCAAACACAAGCCAATTTGATTTTGCTTTCTTTTTAATTTGAAAAAAAAATTCAAATTTTTTTTTTTTTTAGTTGATTTCATGTTCATGTGCAGTTTTTTTTCTTTCAAAATCATTAAAACAAATTAGGGTATCAACATGAAAACATTATGATTAATCCCCTCATTCACATGAACTACTCTTGCCGACAGTACGTAATGTAAGTTGGAAATCATATTTTGGTTTACACACACATACTCATGCAAGGTCTAAACTACATGACTAACATATGTTAAGTCAGTTCAGTCAATTTGTATCATCATGTTCGTTACCAGAATCGTAAAGTTTACAATTTGTCTAGAAAAACAAAGATTCACCATGTTTTATATGTTAAAACAGCTGATTCTGTATTTTAACTTAAGTAGGTTGTGTACGTTTATAAGAAAAAGTATTCAACAGGAGAATTAAGTGTTCATATTTTAAATATCAAGATAAAGTACATAACTGTATATTATCCTAATATCTCCATAGGTGTCAGTTCTGCTTTTACAAATACCACCTTTTTTCACTTAGCTAGTTTCCACCCTTTCACTTTTGTAGTTTCTGTCCTAATTTCACTTGCCTGTCCTTTATATATGTTGATTTTGGCTTTGCTGCCTCATTAGGTGTATGTGTTATAAGATAGTTTTTTCTTTTCTAGTGGTTTGTTGGTACCTGGAGGATTCGGAATTCGGGGAATTGAGGGGAAAATAACTGCCATTGAGTGGGCAAGAAAGAACAAAAAACCTTTCTTAGGTATAGTCAAATTGCAATATGCTGTATGTGTAAATATATATGAAAAAAATGTGCATGTTTGTGAGATTTTATCCCCTTTAAGAGCCATTTTCGTATTTTAAAGTTGTAAAAGTGATAGAGGTGTTATTGTAAATGCTGTTTAGATTTACCTTTTATTGAATTAGACTTAAACTGTTGCTTTGTATAATTTTTTTCTGGAACAGACAAACACAAATACTTTGTGCCTTGGTCTGTTAATGCATATTTTTAGAGCATAGACATTGCATGTAGTGTTCGTGTTAAATTTCAAAGTATAGTCTAATTGTTTTCCTTATTGTAGAATTTGTTAATAATGGCATTACAAGTTTATATAAAGCCATACCTACAATTCAAGTTAAATTAACAATTACATGACCTTTTTAAAGAATGATGAAGTTTAAAAAATATGTTTCTTTGTCATAGTTTATACACGTATAATAATGTTTTTGTATAATCCTCAGGTGTGTGTCTTGGCCTTCAGTGTGCTGTGATAGAGTTTGCTCGAAATACACTAGACTGGAAAAATGCTAACTCAACTGAGGTTGACCCTGATACTCCTTACCCTGTGGTAGGCTATTACCTAATATCTCACACATATTAGAGGCAAAGATCAGAATAATTACTTAATCCTATAACTGTTAGTGGAAATTACTATTCAGACTAAGATTGTTTTAGAATATATTGTTTACTAATGATGGTTTATTTTTAACATGTTATAGTTTCTATAAAAAAAATAAGTGTGGTTCAGACTTGTAGCTTATTTTATATTCTTAATGCTATGTATGAATTTCTTTGTAAGTTATAAAAATCTTGAATATTTCCCATGGTTTTTTAACTCTTTCACGTCGACTACATTCAAAATTTAATTAAGCAACTTTACTATCAATGTATTCTATTGAAATTAGCATTATTAAGTACATTATAATTCAAAGTTTTTATATCATATAAGTTTGAATTCCTTTATTTTAAAAGAAACCTTTAACTAAAAAATACTTAAACTTTAATTTTGTTGTCACGTGATGCATGAGCGATTACAGATCTTGAAGTTTTGTCTCTGTTACTTCAATAATAGTTTATGTACAGTGTATATGTATGTCTAAACTGAATATACTTGTACAGCACCTTTTATCTGTTAGTTCAAATTCCATCAGGTCAACAGGTGCTCATAAAAAAAAAAATACTTTCTCACTCCTTGACAGTAGCCATGCTCACCTTTTCATATGGACATATTATTTCAAGCAATATGTATTTATTTGATTGACATGTTTATAACCAATAAAGCTCATTTTAAACTACAATCTCCCAATTGTTATTTTAGAATTGGCACACAGTATTCATTACTAAGTATGTCAAACAGCCAAAAGCATGGTTTGGTAATTTTGTCCTCACAATCATTTAGCCTAGATACATATTAGATACAGTTAAATTGTATTTAGATTTTACTTTTATATTTTAGTTAATTATGTATTATTTATGTTTTAAAATTCATATTTGAAAGGTTTAATAATGTTTTAATATAATCCAAACTTTACCTTGGTTCTTGAGGGTAAATTTACTGTGCGAGTGAACAAAAAATTTGTCAAAGGCTTGCCTATCTACCAAAGATACTGTAGTATGCTCTGAAGGCACCCATTGGCATGTTTCATAAAGGACAGGAAAGGAAAAATAAAACATTGAAAATAAATAAATGACAAATGTAAAGACCTGAAATTATAAAAAAAAAAATAACCAAAAGATATTTTAAGATTATTTGATAAAGAATTTAAAGGTATATACATATTTATATTTCTTAATTTTAAACAATTTATTGCATTGTATGTTGATAATAGCTACAGTTAGTGATATGATAGAGAAAATAAAAATATAAACACTTACCTTCAAAACATTTGGATAAATATTTACAAGGTTCTAAAGGTTATGCAAATGAAATTGGAAAACTATGTTAAAAAAGTATTTTATACTGAATATAACCTTAACTACTCAAAATCTGAGTGCAAATAACTACAATAACAAATTTATAGTAGAAAAAAAATATATTATTTGATTCTTCTGAAACTACATGCACTTAGAAAAGTTTCAGTTTCATGCACTATTTTATTTTTGGAATGAAATTTGAGAGAGTTACATAACTTACAATGTAAGTATGTTGATGTGAAAGGGTTGATGAATAATCTGTTACATTTATTGTATTGAATATCATACTAGCAAACAGTGTTCTCAAGAAATGTCATTTTGGTGTGCAACAAGACTATAACATTTAGTGTCAAGTTTACATTTCTGAGAGACAATACTCTCATAATTGGTATTTATTAATCTAGGTTATTGACATGCCAGAACACAATCCAGGTCATATGGGAGGAACCATGCGTCTTGGTAAACGTCAGACAGTTTTTAAGAGCGAAAACAGTATATTGTGTAAGTTTTATTTTGTTACTACATTTCAGCTTAAGAAGAAAAATGAATCCCTTTCATGCTGCTGGCACTATTCTGGCCAACTATAATCTTACATTAACAAAAAATGAATAACTAATTGTAAACATCACCTTATCTGAAACACAGCATGATAACCATGACAACTTTTAAAATATGAATGTTATTATTTTAGTACATTTATGATTTATAATACAAAAAACACAATTACATAGTTATTTACTACACATTTATGTATTACCCTGTACCTTTCACTTGAAAGTCTTTTTTTTCATGCTCATACTGTAATAGACTAAATGAAGTCATGATATAAATGAGTAGTATTTCTCTTACTTTATCTTGTACGTAAAAGTTATCTAAAATATTTAAAGCTGTTCAGAGATACTCTGCTGTCAGGGTCTCTACCTTTGCCCAAGGAACGTGTTATGAAACTGCTGTTAATGGCTAATTTCATGTTATAACAATAGGAGTTTGTACATGTATAAAAAGAAATACCAAAGCAATTACTTCAACGAAACAAACATGCAAGGAAACCCATTAAGATGATTTATTGCCTTGCTTGTGAATACAAACTACAAAATCTGTAATAACTTGTATTAGTTCAAGGCACAAGCTATTTCAAACTATTTTAGCAAAAATTAAATGAGTATATACAAAGTTTACAGATATTTAGCTTTGTTTCATATATTGACAAGCTGTAGCTGCTCAGGCAGGAAATTTAGGGATTTTCACCACCCCCAATAAAAATCTTATCCAAAAAACATCTTGAAATAACATTCCAGCTATAATTAAAAATGATATAACCTCACTGGAAATGGTTAATATATAATATCACAGATATATAAAGTTAATTACAAGTTTGTTACACACTTAATTTATATGTGTGTGTATATATATATATATATATATATATATATATACACACAC
>NW_013666226.1:289574-292608 GCF_000517525.1 Limulus polyphemus
TGTGTATATATATATATATATATATATATATATATATATATACACAAGTTCAGTTTCTTGTGAATAGAATTTCTTACATAATTTGTACAGTCTTGTGTAACAGTACAGTTATCAAAATTCTGTACATGTACTTGAAAGAAGTGAAAGAAACATTTTCTTCATCTTGTCCTTGTATTGAGTTTCTACTGTATTATATAAGCTTTAGTACATGACTAACTTCTTTCTATTACAACACTGAATTTGCACACTTCAAAAACATGTGTTGCTTTGGTCTGTACTGTGATTGTAATTGCAGTAACAGATAGTGCATTTAAGCTAGAAAAGAAAATATAGGCATTTTTAGATTATAGGCATTCAAACTTGGAAGTTATTTGTCTAAAAAAAAATCTTCAATTATGCTAAATCATATCAGGTTTAAACATGATTTGTGAAACTTTATAAAGTTTATTGTTAAAAGTAAATTTGTATTTATCACAATGGTACTTTTGTAATCATTAATTATATAATATATGTCTTATTTAAGCCTGATGATGATTTTTTCTATAAGAATTGGGGTGGTAAGAAACTTTCTCTGACATTTTTAAAACTCATAAATCAAGTCTCAAATTCCTTGGTCTTTTCATATCTAGACTGTCACATTATCTTAAATTAAGTTTTGTTCTTGAGTTAGGAGTATAGACACAGAACCTTGATAGCTGCTGGAGACTCTGTGAGTGGTTATATTACCATCCACGTAACTAAAGGGAGAAGTAGCATCACTTTGCATATCAGTTTAATGAAACTGTATACAAAGTAATCTGCTCTGAGTATAACTAGAACCCAGAACCTTTTGTTTATTTATTAATCAGTGCTCTAGTAACAGGTATTCAAGAGATCGCACTCCCTGAAAGGTTTTTTTTGATGAATATTTCTTTGCATAGGCCGATTGTATAAAGATGAACAATACATTGATGAGAGACACCGACATCGTTATGAGGTGAACCCTGCTTTTGTCCCAGATTTAGAAGCATCAGGAATGAAATTTGTAGGCCAAGATCTAAACGGAGAGAGAATGGAAATTATGGAGCTACAAGGTAAGGAGAGAAAGCAATCTTTAGTGTACAAATTTAGTTCTTAATTGTACATTTCATACTGTAACATAACCCAGATTATTCTTTCAATGAAAATCATTACCTTTCTGCAAAGTAGTACGCTGCCATAAGCTAAACTTCCGCACGCAAAGTTGCAGTTTTTGCTACAACATTTATGGAAAGAATTAGCATAAATAATTAGTGATAAAACGTAACAATCTATCACCTGTTTGACCTGACAAAATTCATTTAAATATGTTGTTTGAACATTATTTTTGTGTTGTAAAAGCATCACATTGAAAATTTGTTAATCCTGACTTTCATCAGTCCATATGATTTTTCATGTAGACTTATCTCCACAATGAGATATTTAATCAGTAATTCATATGTTGGCTTTTCAAGTTAAAACAGCTATTTCGTTTAATAAACATGCAATCCTTTTGATACATGATTGGGTAAACTATACATGAATCCACAAAAGTGAAATAAAGGTCAATCAGAACAGGAAACAAGGTTATAATTAGTGACCACAAAAACCTGCTCTCTCAGTGTGTACCAGTTTACAACATTTTTTCTGAGAATAACCTTCACAGTGGGGCTGTAAATATAAACTATTAGAATCGGGAAATAATCAGTGTTTAAACTACAGTCAAGTCAGTGTTCCAAAACAGAGATGAAATGTATTTTTCATAATAATTAAAATTTGGTATTTTTATACAAGAAAGCAATAAATGGTCTATGTATTCTTTATTCTATAGATAAGTTATTAGTTTAAACAAAATGATGATTTATGTGAAGGTAATTACAATATGCCACTTTCATTATGGAATTTGTATGATAGCATATAAAATAATAAACTGATATGTTTATTGTATATACAGCTGCTTGTTATCATCAAGTTGCATATACACACTTACTAGTTTGCATCCTAATATTATCAATCAATAATGTATGTTATAAACACAATGTACACAGGAGGGAAAATATTGACTATAATTCCAAATTTACTAAGTGTATCTACACAAAATGTGGCAAGCGCTTAGTAAAATGTACAAGTTTGTTACACACAAAAAGTAGATGTGTTACAAAGGTAATTGTACTCTGTTTATGAATTGAAAACATCAGTCTGACTCTGAAAAGTGAAAGCAAGGTGGTGTTCATGTGAAGAATTAAGATACTTTTGTCCATCGTATAATTTGCATATCATATGTGCATAAATTCTGAAACTTCTGAAATTCGTATCTACATTTTTTATTTTTTCTGATACCTGTTATTAACTATAAACTGTTGCTAACTTAGCAATGTATGGTAAACTGAATAGTTTACTTGGACATTAAATACATAATACCTTGTTGAATGGCACTCTCTTAAAGTCATGGCTTGTGCACTTTTACCCCCACCTGTGCACGTAGGGTTGATAGTGTCCATTATATTCAAGTGACTGAATCAACTATCTGGATGTCTTGGTAATCCAGAAAAACTAGTTCATTACAAGTGCATTTGGGTTAACAATATTTCACTATATATGACAATGAAAATATAAATTACAGTAATTCATAATAACTAAGTTAAATTATAAATTGAATAACTTGTATTTTTAATTTATTGTTAAACTTGATTTTTACCTTGTGTATGTGAAACATTCAATGTACTATCACCTAGTCCTACTATTCTCACTGTTAAGTACGAACAAAAATGATTCATCAACACTATCAATTCTGTTTACAATCATAAACACCTCAATCAGACCCCCCACCCCATATTCTTCTTTTTCCAAGAGAAAACAATTTCAGAGATCTCAATCTCTCCTCATATGACACCCCCCTCCATTCCAGGCACCATTCTCTGAACCCTTTCCAAAACTCAATGTCTTTCCTAAGGTAAAGAGCCCAAAACTGAACACAGTATTCCAAATTTTGCCTAACCAGTGACCTATACAATGAAATTATAACATCATTAGACTT
>NW_013666226.1:293608-294313 GCF_000517525.1 Limulus polyphemus
CTTTCCTTCATAACACTGTTAAGGTTATTATCATCCAATTATAGTTATAATTCAAATTATGATAACCCACATGCATTATCTTGCATTTATTATAATTAAAACCCATTTGCCTGATGCATTAATGATCTAAATCCTTTTGTAAATCAGCAGTATCTCCTTCACAGCTACAACACCCATGACCTTAATATCATTGTAAATTTAAGTACTTTATTTATCATTCCTTCATCTGTGTCATTGATGTAAATCAAAAAGAGTAGGGGTCCTGAGACTGAGCCCTGAGGTACCTCACTTTTGACATTAATCCAGTTTGACTGAATTTCATTTGTAACAACCCTCCATCCAGTCACTCTTCTATCCAATTTGCTAACTTATCCTCCATACCTAAAGAGATGATTAATTTTACAAGCCTTTTATGTGGCACCTTGTCAAATGTTTTTTGAAAATCCAGATATTCCAAATCTACACTCTTACCATCATCTACATAAGCAGTAACCTTTTCAAAGAATATCAAAAGATTTTTAAGGCAAAATTTTCCCTTAGTGAAACCATGTTGACTATCCAGTGAAATTCTAAACTTTGTTAAATGACTTTACAAAGCAACTTTTATCAGACTTTCCAAAACGTTTCCCACAACTGATGCAAGACTAATGGGTCTATAATTATCACCTCCCTTGAAAAGAGGAGTTATATTAGCTAACTTCCAAT
>NW_013666226.1:294791-296943 GCF_000517525.1 Limulus polyphemus
GTATTTCCAAAACTCCATCACAAAAAAAACTTTCTACTGCATTAGGTTCACTTTTTAATCAATTTATATATATGTGTATGTTTCAAATATTGTTAAGTTATTTAAATTTTTTTCCAAGTGTACATGTAGTTACAAAGACATAAATGTGATAATAAAAGTTTTGTTACTTAAAATTACTTTTGAGCATTCTTATACAGGTGTTTGATTTCCAAAGAAATGCCAGGTAAATTAAGAATTTATTTCTCATCATGCAGTGTTATTTATTGAAATTTATATTTTTCATTTGTGAAGATTAAAAGGGGAGGAAAATGAATGGAAAATAGTTCAGAATTAAAATTAAATTTTTTTCTTAGAATAATGATATCAGAACTCTTATAATGTAGCTGACCTGAGAATGAAATTTATTAGTATTTGTGGATTCTTTTCAATAAATCAACAACCTTGATGCTTGTTATTAAACAGGTTTCAACATCATTGGTCAGCAAAAGCTACAATAAATCCATCTGCTTTTTGAACTAGCTTGAAATACTTCCTTTTGATTATTTTCTAGGTCATCCTTATTTTGTGGGTGTTCAGTTCCACCCTGAGTACATCTCGAATCCTCTACGTCCCTCCCCTCCATACTTGGGTCTTGTTCTTGCTTCTTGTGGCAAGTTAAATAATTACATATCCAAGGGATGTTGTCTCTCACCAAGACAAATTAGTGATGATGAGAGCTCTGATGAGGAGATCTCCACTGTCTCAAAGAAGATTTCTCAGACAACTCTTCAAGTACCTAAAGGGCAGTAATAAATATTAGTGTAATACTGATAAAATTATTTAAACTAATCTATGAAGCCTTGCATTATTCGGTAAAGTTATTGGCATTTATCTATTAGCTAGTATTTTACAATATATTTACCTTATTTATATTCTGAAATGTTTTTTCTCACAGATTGTAAAAACTGAAAAAATAAAATCATACATAACAGGTTTTTTACATGTTTGTTATTTAAGTTTTATTTCTTTTAAAGTATCTCTATCTTTAAAATTGGCATTGTAAAAAAAAAAGCGTAGTACTTAATATCTGTTTTGACAATTTTTTTATGCTGCATTTGATTTGTTGAAATGTTGGTGACTTAAAATTTAAAGATACTTTTTGTACTTTATAGTTTAATTTATTTTTTTTTACAACTAAACAAAATATGATAATTTATTGTTCCCTTCTGAGTAATGCTGTACTGTAAGATATTAGGAAAATGTTACATAAATTTTGATGTTTTGTGTAAAAATTTGAATTCACAACGTTTAAATTTTTTAAAAAATTAACGGAATTTTTTTCCAACTTTACATTTTATTGTTAACTGTTCTCTTTGTGAATGTAACATAATGAGCCTGGGTGTATATTATTAAAAACGTAGGTATAATTATTAAATTCATAAATAAAACTAGGTTTTTATTAGCAAGTTGAAAGTTAACCTAACATCAAGTCCACTTATACTCGAAAAATTGGCTTACTTGTTCCTGTGTTTTATTATTTTAAAAAATGATACTATAGAAAGAATGTATCAAAAAATTATGAAACCTTATAAATATATGTATTGAATGTACTGAAACGAACATGGATTAAATGGTTAGTTCTTTTGATCTTGTGTTTTCAGTGAATAATTCCTACCCGAGAGAAAATAATATTCTGGAAGCCATTTTCCTTGGCCATTAAATCCTGTATTATTTTGTATAAAGTTTTGAAATGGATATCTCATGTTTAAAGATTTATTTAATTTTTGATAATTGAAATTTTTTAGTCATGTCAGTGCATTTGTTTCCAGGAATGCAGACGTCCTGACATTTGTAAACATAATAGTATATTGATTTTAAAATTCACATTGAAGGAAAGACGCGTTATAGGAACTTTTAAAGAAAACCAAAATAAAGAATGGTGTATCTAATACATAAATGTTTGTTCATAATTTGATTTTTTAAAAAAACGCCTTTTTTCTCTTCTATTTTTCCTGATTACGTTTCATGAATTTGTCCTTTTACTTCTTCAGATCTCTGTCGTAACTATTGTTATCTCATTAAATTGTATTATGGGAAATTTGGTATCTATATTCAGTTGATATTTTAGTATGGTGTTAACTTCCTACTAAAGTTATTCTAATCAAAACACCTT
>NW_013666226.1:297378-304332 GCF_000517525.1 Limulus polyphemus
AAATATTCATTCATTAGTTAGCCAGATCGCATTTTTTGTTCAACTCGAGGCATGATGGTGGGTAGAACAAAGTACGTGATCTGGCTAATAATGAATGAATATTTGCTGTAGAATTCTTATCAATGCTATAAGTGTATCTACAAGTTTGGCCGCCAATTTTGATTTCATTCCATTAAGTCACACGCTCAATCCTTTTTGGTCGCACTTTTTTTTCATGCTTAAGGTGTTTTTGATTAGATTCTTGACTTTGTATATACACCAACAAACCACTGCAAGTAAGAAAAAGTGACACTCGATAGTAACCAACATTAGCTTTAGAATTGCAACCCTATTATTCGGAACAGGCTTATACTTCACAGAACCAACTAGATTCTTTATAAAAAAAAATGTGGTGGTAGTTTTCCTCTAAAACTTAAATAACTTTCTTTATAGTAACGCCATGGAAATTAACAGTTTCTTGTCACCCGCATGCACTCGGTAAAGTCGTATAGAGCATCATTATTTACGCTAATATCACGTGACGCTAAACGCTTTTTAATTAGGATTTAATAAAAGTTGGCAATGAGTAATAACCGTCCATCCATATGATTCCTTTGAAATCTTTGAGCTAGAAACTGCTAATCTAGTTTGCTTGGCCAAACCAATACTTATGTATCTGCACGTGCTTTCACCCTATAGTTTTGCTCTTGTAAATCAGTCATCTTTAATCCGAATGATAAAAAAAACGAGAAGCTGTAGTAAAATTGGAGTAAAATTTTGGTCACAATTGAGAGTTTTTTTGTTGAATAACTTTGCACTTGTGGCTTACACTTACACCAATTGAGACTCCTAATTGTAGGTTGAAAGGATCTGTTAGTATACCAAATTTGAAAAAAATCCATAAAAATTAAGTATGTTTTTTTTGTACAGAATAAAGCTTCCGTAGCGAAGAGAGGAAAAAAATATTCAATCAAAATTGGAGATGTTATATCTCGGGTATTTCTTAATGGATTGCATTGAACTTTGGTATGTAAAGTAAGGGTCCAGTAGAGCACATCTACTGAAAATATGTGAGGGTTTGAAATACCACAGTCCAAGCTACTGAAAGTGGAGAATTGCTAAACTATCATTCCTGTTAATAACACGCAGTGTGATCTGCAGGTTGTTTTGACCGCACGACACACCACGGTGTGTCTTGATTTGCTGTATACACATTTTTTTAAGTTAGTAACGAGTGATTTCTCTTGAAACCACAAGAAAGCTATTTGTCAAAATAATGCGATGTTTAAGAAAGCGGATATTTGATGTCATCCTGTGTTGTATCATACGTTGTGTTTAAGAAAGCGGATATTTGATGTCTTCCAGGTTTGTCTAATGACCTGTGTTGTATCATACATTGTGTTTAAGAAAGCGGATATTTGATGTCATCCAGGTTTGTCTAATGACCTGTGTTGTATCATACATTGTGTTTAAGAAAGCGGATATTTGATGTCATCCAGGTTTGTCTAATGACCTGTGTTGTATCATACATTGTGTTTAAGAAAGCGGATATTTGATGTCATCCAGGTTTGTCTAATGACCTGTGTTGTATCATACATTGTGTTTAAGAAAGCGGATATTTGATGTCATCCTGGTTTGTCTAATGACTTGTGTTGTATCATAGATTGATGACTTTAGTCGTGGCCGGGTCGGAGGAGCTTATGCAAGTTTCGGCAAGTTTTTTTCACCATTGTTCTCTTGTTGTAATAAATTTTCTTAACACACAAGTCTAAAACCTTTCCTGTTGTTGTTCACCTTCGTATATATTTTTTTCACTTCCAGAATAGTTTTAGTCAGGAAATCACGTATTTTTCTCGTATGTGATATCACGACTTTCGCTGAAAGTTAATTAGTTTGCTGTTCTTGGTAGTTATTCAAGCGTGAGAAGCAGCTAAGTAGAAAATGTGACCTAAAAATGAAAATGTTTAGTCTTAAGTTTATTTGAGAATGTACAGGTATGGATCAAGATAGTTGAAAATGAAGCCCCGGGTAGAGTAATAGATTCTACCGGAGTTTGAAAATTTATTGAAACCTTTTGAAACCACGTAATTGCACATACAATATATATATATTTAAGTTAAAAAGGCTTTCAACAGATTTCTAAAACGCCGAAACTTGCGTCTGGTGTGACTTCGTGATATATGATATTAGTTTTAACTGAAAAAAGTGTATGTACTGTCTTAATAATATAGTGTTAATTTTTATTTTGACTTGTGATTAATTAAACAAAAATTTTCGACATTTATTTTCCCGTTTTTGTTGACAATATTTTCACGTGTTAGCGTTTGTCTCTTCTCGTTATTATCCCTCTACATGGCCTTCCAACTAGAAAGTATAATTCATTAAGTGATTAAAATATTTGTAGGTCTATAGGGATCTTTGGCTTGTAATTTAAAATCAGTCGTGATTCTCGTTATGTGCTACACATTTTGAACTTTTTTTAACGACTTTTATAAATTTATCAAACACTATGATCGTTGAAACTGAGTATAGGTACGTTTTAATAATTGTAACTATGAAGACGTTATAGTATAACATTTTTTTTACATCAGAACGTAAAGTAATAAATATATAAAAAAATCCAAATTCGATAAGGTCTAACAAGCTTACTTGTTAATATTAAAAAGTATACGATTACAACTGCTTCGTAGGCCTGATAATTTATGTGAATTGACCGATTCCAAGAAATAAAACAGGATTTAATATTCATCAACTTTGCTAGGCGTGTGTTTTATTATAGCAAAGCCACATCGGGCTATTTGCTGTGTCCACCGAGGTTAATCGAACGCCTGACTTTAGTGTTGTAAATCCGAAGACTTACCGCTGTCCCTTTTCTGGGCATATCGAACCAAGGAAGGTTTTATTGGATTTGACAGCAATGCATAATGGACAACCTATAGTTATTTTTACATGTCACTACAATTGTAATTGACAATGACAGACAATTATGAATTTTTGTTAATCTTCAAAATTTTGTGTGTGGGTAATGATGCGCAGTAAAGTGGTAAGTTTACAGGAAAAAAAATTATTTTTTGAATCAACGTGTTTTCCTAACATCATGAAGAAAGGTATGTTGGTACGTCTACTAGTATTACTAACGGTAAGGCAATGCTTATTTACATATGAGTTTACATGATTAACTTGATTTTAGGTTTAATACGTACTTAAAGCTTAATTGTATGTATATTATATGTTTTTATATGCATATATGTATTTTGAAATGTATATAAATCGTTTGTGTTCCGAAATCGTCAGTAGTTACTTTGCCAGTAGTAATTAAATCCACGCTCGTGGGTCTAGTCAAAATGAAATGGAGCATACTATTTAGTTAAAGCTTAAATTTAACTTCCATGCTCAAAATTATAGTTTTATATCTTTGAGTTTGTTTTTATTTCGTACGAGTTTTGTTACTTCAAGTGATATTACATCTAAGAACGCTGTTTGAACACTGAAATCATCCTAATCAAACGATTGAAAAAACTTAATAAATGTTACCAATTTCAGTGTGACGTAAAACTGCAAGAAAACCATATTTACAAGTTCCTTTTTTTTTTTAAAGTTTAATGGACTGAAACGTTTAGTATTCTTTATTTCCTCGTTATTCTTTCGTAATAATGAAATAATTTCCATGCAAATGAATACCGCGTTGACTTTATGGTAAACATTATGTCCTGTCCAACTAACGGTGGGCATTGGTACCTGGTATAATAAACAAATGTTCGCGAAAAAACGACAAAAAAAATATCGCCATAGCCAGGACAATCTGAAGAATAATTCTTTTAGTTCATATTCATCTGGGAAAATGACACGAGGAGATGTTTCCGAGGTGGATGAATGCATCTTTGGCCTAGTTTCTTCGGATCACCGACATTTCCCACAATATTTTATCACGACAGGTGCTTTATAAGTAAGACATCTTACTCAGACTAGAAGTCTTTAGAAGTAACTCTTGATCTCTGGCAGATTACAACTGGTCCAAGCAACATGAAACTTGGGGTCACTGTAAGTGTTAACTTACAATTTACCAGTTTACTGGTATATCAGTAATGTTCTTTAACACTGACAGTTTGTATTATGTGTAGTAAATTATATTAAAACTATTTACAATATGTAAGTCTTAAAAAATAAAAACGTGTCATTTTCAATAATCATGAAATAGACGTCATTCGTAGTGATGATAACGAAGGATAAGATTACTTGAAACGTCACGAGTAGTAAAAACCGTAATTGTTTTTAGACATGGAGTTTAATATTTATTCATGTAATATATATTTTAAATAATTTTCTTGAATGTAATTTGAGGAGTTAATAATACATTAATGTATTGTAAAACTGTAACCATTGTGTTGAGTACGTTCTTAAGGCAATGTGAACATGCTTACCCAATGCATGAAAACAATAATTTCAAATTCTAATATTAAACGTGAAATTAAAGTAATATTACTTTTCAATAAATGTGTAGATTTTTGTGAAATAAAAACGTATATGCCACAAGTATGTTGCAAACTTCGTCAGTGGAAACATGTCTAGGCTGTAAAATGGTCAAAGGGAAACGATAAGCCAGGAAATCTAATGCATGCCACTCCTTTTTTGTGTAGAGCTGAAACTTACAGAGCTTCCTTTCAGGAAACCTACGGCAACAACTTGAGTGTATCCACATTACTAGCCCACGTTTATAATTCAGGCTTTGTGTATAAAATTTGGCAAATCCTACTCCAGTGATTATTGGCTTAACTACTAGGTGGCCCAAATTTAGTTACATCTACAGGAATGCTAATTCTTTTGAATTTTAATTTGTTTCATATTATCTTACAAGTTGATTTAAGCAATATATGAGTAACGAATTTTAGTACCGTATATTAAATATTACTTACACGGTAACTTTTATACCACTTTGTGTACATAAAGGCAGGTAGGTGTACGTACGGAAACTTGCATTGCGTAGAGTCCTATTCCACTGAATTTGTGATGAAGTGGCTTACAACTCCCAAGTATACCCGTTTCAACGAGATGTCTTGGGTTTCCCGCAACAAACACCAACCAATATTTTGGCAGTCCCTGCAGATTACGTTGACTTTCATAAGTGAAAAGTTGTTAATGCTTGCTTTTATGCAATTGTGATAAGCTAGATGGGTGTCTATAATTACGTATCAGCGTAGGCCTGTGCCAAACATATTGTCATGTAGATTTATAAATCGTTTTGTATATGTATAAAATAAACATAATTTAATAAGTTGTCATGTACACTTAATAAATCAAGTATATTTTAGTGGGTGAAGGGACTATAAAGTATACAATATTTAAATCGTATATACAGTTTAGCTTAAATTGTAAACATTTACCTTAAATTACAAAGTTACACTTGACGTCTCATAATAGCAAGTTAACTGTCAAAAAAATGTTTTCATAGAGCAATTCATAAACTATTCAGCGGGTTGCAACTTTCTTTTCTTTATTTATTTATTTTTTGATGTCATCTGATAAGCTGAAAAATGTGTTAAGCCTATATTTTCTGATAGACAACTTTGACAGGTAAAAAGGTTTAAAGGTAAGATTAAGTTAAACGAGAGAATAAAACGTGCATAACAGACCAGTTCCCCCACCCACCCAGTGCCACAGCAGTAAATCTGCAGAATTGCAGTGCTAGAAATCGGGTTTTGAAACCCGTGGTTGATGCATTACAAATAGGCCATTTTGTAGCCTTGTTCTTAACAACAAACATATAATGGATCACAGTTTTACAATTTTTACTTCTTTCAAAAAAATACAATATTGGAAACCTGTTTTGTTGTTGTTGTTGCCATATCGTACCTGCATATACTCACTGCCTACCAAATTGTAATGTTTGTTTAGGTGCTTATCTTCCCACTGGCACTGAGCTTGATAGTGGCGGCCCCTGTCGACGACAACGAAGAAGGAGATCAAGAAGCAGTGTTCTTACTGCCTATTGAGTCAGTTCAAAAGCCTGTAATAGCTGTACTTCCAGAGCATAATAATGAACAGGTGTACGAGCCAGCCGCTACGCACGAGATAGTAGCCGACTTAAAACCTGCTGCGTCTGGCTACGGTGGTGGCTACGACGTGTCTGGATATCTGGATAAAGGTGCCTACACTGGCGGCTACGGAGCTTTCGGGTGGTACGCGAAATACCCAGTGGGTAGAAGCTACCACTAAATATGTGTCAAACGACTCAAGCGTGGAATTACATCTAAGGAAATGCTTGCATGAATATCCAAGCTTGTGGGAAATAATTACTTGATTAAATTAATAATAATATAACTTAAGTTTGACAGGATTTTATTACTGTAATCTACGTGTATTCAGTCTACTCTGCATTGCGTCGTTGAAAATAAATGTTCCTATCTTCTCACGTTTTATGAAGAAAATTTTTTAAGTGTTTTGATTTTATTCTTGTTAGTAAATAATGTTGTTGATTTCTTGTTTATATACATATATATATATATTCCATATTATTATTGTTACCACTGTCTTGGTTTGTTTAAATTTGGGTTGTTGTTGTTGTTATTAAATAACGATATGTTGAAACAATCAAACGCCATCGTGTAAAGAGTAAATAAACATACATAGCGTTAACATACCATCTACCGTATGTTAACTTATAAACTCTGTTCTGTGATGCATTGAACTTGGAATTAACCTTCACTTGCTATACTGAAATGTTTTATTAACCACTTTGGCACACTCTTTGTGTCATATTCGGTAAATATGATATATGGAACAGATGTTTCCGGGTTATTTGTTTTCTTTCCACGGGAAATAGTTTTATAAAAATGTCAATAAACATAAATTCATTTGTGTTCGATTCCCCCCCCCCTCCCCCCCAATAATTATAATTAAGAGAGCAGTACTAAGACTAATACCTTTTTCATTTACGTTAATAGAAACTATCCAGAAAAAAAAAAGACATACATTACT
>NW_013666226.1:305410-315669 GCF_000517525.1 Limulus polyphemus
AAAAAATTAGGTGTCTATTTACTTGTGACCACTCAGTGTACATGTCCGTTTGATTAGAGAAAGAAAAAAGTTAACTCATTTGACCAGATCATCTTTCAACACCATTCCTTTGTCCAAGGTTTTGGCCATTTTGACACAAGGCAACAGTACGTTTATAGAAGTAGTTAATGAGAGGTATGACTGGAAGCCTTCTGTTGGCCTCCTTTTTTAGACAGAGAGCCTTCTTGCTTATGTTACATACTTTTCCCTGCAACACGTGGACTGCTTTTGCCACTGACCTTTGTTTTTGTGGATTCTGATCTGTTACAAGACGCCACACTTTGGTTACCGTAGTGGGGTTCAACTTGTAAATCTCTTGTCAGGTGGTCCTGGGTCCCCAAGTTTGTCCATATTCCTTTGTTTTCTAGTGTCTTTATACACAAAGGATATTCCCGTCTTGGAAATTCTAAATTCCTGATTTGAACACATCTTTATGATCTAAGTGTATGAATATTTTATGTCATAAAGGGCTGTTACATAACTTTCCCAAAAGGGCTCAATTTTCAGTGATATAACATTGCCTACGTAACACTAAACTTTGTCAACAAGTAATTCTGATAAATGGCGTCGCAACTTTATATCGATATGGCCATCACATGACTTGTCGATTTTTATATTCAAAATCATTTTAATATAACGTACTAAACCCTCTGTATAATCTAAAAGAAAAACTAGCTAGTTTTAAAAGTAGAAGATAGTTACAGAAAATTAATTGAGATAATATTGCCTTATATTAGAATGATGTTATCAAAGGATAATCAAACTAATAAAGAATAGTAATTAACTGGAAAAAAAATAAGAATAATTTAGGTTATATACAAAAAGTCTTTTATTTCACTGTGGTTTTAAGTATTATTCACAAACACTTTGAACCCTAAATTGAAAGAATAAAAGCTATAGCAAGTGAAAATGCCATGTTTTACTCTTCTAAAATGTAGAAGAAGAATATATCTATTCAGGTAAATTATTCTAAATTATCGTGCGTGTATTCTCTATGTAGTTGATGTTCTTGCAAACACCTGTCTAATTATTGCCTATAACCAAGGTAACGTACTACAGTGGACATTCGTGAAACCTTGAACTTGCCTGGTTAGGTTTCTGTATCGCACCTTCACTGGGATGTGAATTATACCCAGTTTAAGAAGAGGTACAAATATTCTAACAGAGTAGTACAAGTTAGGTGTTAATCTTTCTTGAATGTTATGAAAATGACCGTAGATTAGGATTCCGGGATACCACAATAGGATTTTAGTCTGACGAAAATATTCAGTTGTTCTCTGCCCAGTACTAACAGCCACAGAGTCTTTGCCATTACTGAGAAACAACCACATTTTAAAAATGAAAACTATTTCTGTGGGGAAAAAAGGACTATGTCTTTGTTTGGAAAGAGTTTTGATTTTTTTCTTTCCCGTCCATGTTCATTTTATTCTTTCGCAACAATTTATTTCTAATCTCCCATGTCGCAAACTTTTAACTCACCTCTTGATCATCACAAAACTACTCGACATTTTCATATTATGTTTAAGTAAAGTGTATGAGTCAACAATTCCATGTTGATATTTTATTATCTGATAATCAATACTTCGCCAAACGTCATGTTCATTTTCTATATATGAGAATAAATAACGCACCAGACTTTATGTTCATCTCGTGTAATCTGAGAGTCAACAATACACCAAACTTCATGTTAATATTCTATAGTCTGCAAGTTCAAACATGATACTCAGTCTTATTTTGTAACATATTTTTATACTCTAGTCCTTTAACAGTGGATAGTGACAAATATATTTACCAAGTAGCAATGTTTAAACTTATCTTTTACTTGTTATTAAAAAAGTCTGTGAAACTATCTTATCAGGGTTTAAGGCTAACTAAAGTGGAAGTTTGTCAGCTCTGTATCGGTCTTCAATATGCTAGACATGTTGGCCAAATATCTTTTAACAGTGCTCCAGCCATATTTCGTTTCTATCTTCCAGGTCATTGATGGCTTTCTTGTAGGTCGCTAAAGGAAACAAAACAGGGAGAAAATAAAATCGCTTGTACTTTTCTCAAACTAGAATATTTATACTATGAATATTTATCGCTAAGAATTCAATTGCGTCGATTGTAGACATCGAAAAACGTGTTTTATGTTTACTCGTATCTAAACAACTATGTGAAAACAAATTCAGTGCTCCTAATTTCATCGAGTTCCCTAACAAACTTAATAGTCATTTTCCCACGTGTCCTCCGGTGGGACAGCGGTAAGTTTACGAATTTACAACCCTAAAATCTGGAGATCGGTTCCCCGCAGTGGACACAGCATATAGTTTAGTGTGGTTTTTTTAAATTCTAGAACAAACAAACGTATTCACAAGCATTAAGTATTGGTGTATTTCTTGCTTTCAGCTGATATGGCCCGGAATAGCCAGGTGGTTAGGGCACTTGACTCCTAATCTGAGGGTCGCGGATTCAGATCCCCGTTACACCAAACATGCTCGCCCCTTTCAGCCATGAGGGCGTTATAACGTGGCGCTCAATCCCACTATTCGTTGGTAAAAAAGTTGGCGGTGGGCGGTAGTGACTAGCTGCCTTCCCTCTTTCCTTTCACTGTTAAATTAGAATAAAATAGGTGAGTTTTGTTGACTAGTAAATTAAAAACAAACTAATCTGCATAATGTACTTATTTCTTTGTTTCTAAGACCCTCTTTTATTAGAAGAAGTTCATATCATGAAAATGAAATATAACACCAGTATTTTCTTTCACTAAGTTATTATCTATTGTTCTTACTGCTTGGATGATTTCTTTATCAAAAGCTTTAATATTTACTATGTGAAACATTTTTCGCACACATAAGATGGATTGTACCTTACCCTGCGACCACATAATAAGCGTATACCACTTTTGGAGAGAATATCCTTTCGTTCAATAGCATGGTGCATATGGTGATGGTGAGAGTTTGGTATAGGCAGAATTAAGCATAGATGGATGCATCAACCTCTACATACTAGATAATGGTTCCATTAATACCAAATATTACAGGGACCACATATTAAGACCCTTTGTCCTACTAAATTCTGTTCCTGACTTAGACCTAATGTTAAACTGGTCTACCTTGACGAAAAGAGAATAGACCGAATGAAATGACTTGTTCAGACACAGGTTTTTAATTCTACCAAGCAAATGTAAAATGCTCTTGGGAGCCGCTTTGTATCTTGTAAAGGACCCCAGACACTAAAACTGCCTGTTGACATCTCTTTTAGGTTATTGGTGACCATGTTCCATACTGACGTGAGACGTCATGAACTATAAGGACGTAAAGCCGTTTCTGCTAAATGTTCATTTAATACACACAATACTTTGCACTTCAAAACATATAAAATACTATAAGATGCCTTATTTGCATACAAATTACGTGAGACAGGTGACTAGCATTATTTCATAACATCTTTTTTTGCCTTGTCCTAGTTAAAATATTACGATTATCATTTAATTGCTTTTTGCAGTGCAAAAATTTAGTCTAACTTCCAGTGGATGAAAATTAGATATACAAATGAATGAAACTAATTTGGCATTGGAACTGATATGTATTTTAATCAAACGATTGCATTAGATCTGGATAACTGTTTTTAATCATATATTTTCTATGTACCGGAACGATACAGACATCTTACCTAAATAAAACCGTTCTTGGTTATAGCAGAACATTAGGTTGTCCAAAGAACTGCGGAAAACTTCCAGTTCCATCAACATCCGGGACTTTAGGTCCCCAGTAAAAGTGTGAACATACACGTGGAAAGAATCCGGTAAATTTTCAAATGAAAGTGATTTCTGTAAGAATTTTTCTATTTATATACAAACGGAAATCCGAAAAACATTTTATATAGTTTTCTCTATAACTTTATGTATTTGAGAACCAAACAAGCTACTTGTACACAGGTATATGTAACAATATACTTTATTGTTTATAAAAAGATTCTTACGTTAATTAATGGATAAAATATTTATTAATATGAAAAACTATTAAAAATTAAACAACTTTCTCAATAAACTTTAATTCACGATCTCGTTTTATTTTTAATTATATCATTATCTTTGATAAACATCAATATGAGAACGATGATAAATTTTTACCATTTTAGAAAGACTTATTTTATTTTCTAAATAAGTATAAATAAAATTACTCAGCTAAAGTTATGCTTTTTCTAATCATTATACACTTAAACAGTATAATTAAAAATACCCCAGACTGAAATTTGACTAAGCATTCTTGAACTAAGAGACGAATTATTTTATTTTTTTCGTTTGCTCACGTTTGTAACGGTCTTTAATTTGTTAAAGAAAGCAACTTATAAAATGGACAGTTTTGAATTGCGGAGTTTTATTGTACTTTCTTATAAAGCTATTTTAATATCAGCCTAAAAAACTATGTAAGTGATTATCACATAGTTGAGAAAGAACGACTTTTTAGTTGCTGTTAAAACATTGTACGAAGAAAGTAATAGAAGATCCATGTTTATTTTATTGTTCCTTGCTTTCAGAACATATTAAGTTGTTTCTCAGATTTTAAAACACAATATTCAATCATGTCATATTTTCTATGAGGATGAATCTGTAAATGGTATTTTATGTATTCTAAACTCTACCAAGTAAAATCACTCACGATTTGGGAGATTAATAGAGCTTCCTTACGTTAATAGGTGTTGGAGGAATTCCTAAGTATGGCGGCACATACATCTTCACAGTGAATCCCATCTTACACCATGGATCATGTGACTTGATAGGAAGGGAATGATTAATTTGTGTCAGAAGAGGCGTAACAGAATAGAATTTTCTGTTTCGTTCGTTCCCTCCTAAGAAAATGTAACATTTTTAAAACCACATACTACTCAATTTTTCAGCAAACTAGAACTTTCAGTTAAATGTTTTCTCATCCAAGATGTTTGATTGTATACATCCTGTTGTTTTTATTCTTTAATATATTAAGTAAAATTTACATTAGTTAAATATATATATATATAATTTTGATTATGGAATTCAAGTTACAAAATAAAAGAACATATTATTCAGGAAATTCTTACACACTAGTTTTCACGATATTTTATAAAATAATCTTTAAATATCTACCTTTTCGATATTCCTCGAGAGATTCATTTGCTGCTCTGAGGGTTCCAGTAAAGTCACATGATTTCTGAAGAGGTACGGTTAAAAGCTTGGCTTTCCTATAAACTCTTTCTTGGATGAAGTTACTGTGGTCATTTACTACACGAAATTCGGGACAATCGTTACCTGGGTATGACGTTCAAAGAAATGATTCAATATTGTTTTAACTCGGTGAGACATATTGGAATATCCTTTTATGATATTTAACTAAATTATAGAGAATCATTCTAGTCATTTTCAAATGCAAAGCTGATTAAAATTTTTACCTAAGTATGACATTTGCAAAAATTATCAACTGTTGCTCTAGTCCTAACAAAAAATTATGTAAAATCTTTAAGAGTTTGTTTTTAAAGTGTTGCTTTCTCAATATACATCTTTTTGTAGATTAAACAGCATGTTTCTTTATTACATTTTAACAATATAGTGCTTTAAGAATTAGGCTAACAGTACAGGATTTCATAAAGAAAAAGTTAGGAAAAGAATGTTGTTTACAAACCACTAAAAAACAAGCCCGGCATGGCCAGGTGGATAAGGCGCTCGACTCACAATCTGAGGGTCGCGGGTTCGAATCCGCATCCCACCAAACATGCTCGCCCTTTCAGCCGTGGGTGCGTTATAATGTGACGGTCAATCCCACTATTTGTTGGTAAAAGAGTAGCCCAAGAGTTGGCGGTGGGTGGTGATGACTAGCTGCCTTCCCTCTAGTCTTACACTGCTAAATTAGGGACGGCTAGCGCAGATAGCCCTCGTGTAGCTTTGCGCGAAATTCCAAAAACAAACTAAAAAACTGTTATCCTTAAAGCTTCGTTGACCTTGTCCTCCAGGCTCAGCGGTAAGTCTGAAGGCTTATAAAGCTAAAATTCGGGATGTGATCCATGAGGTGAGCACAATACAGCTAACCCATTGTACAACTTTGCGCTTCTAAAATACTTCGTTAACCGTATATTACAGCTTATGCAAGCAGTTCGTTAAAAACGTTACAAGTTTTATTATGACATAATTAACTATCTGACGATTCATTGCAAATGGAATGCTTAAACTATGTGTCCAGCATCTACGTGTCTGTGGTTTCAGAGTTTTGTGTACCACAAGTCATGAGGTTTAAATTTATATTATATCATCCTGCTACGTATTTTGAAGAGATGGCAGGAAATAGTAAAAAGTGGAAAGTAACTGAAACAATAACAGGCTGCAACTCTGTTAATTTTCTGTGATACGTGATTGCTGAACACATTATACAACATTCACTAATTGCTTTAGAAAGGCCATTCTCTCACTTTATGTAGGGCAAAATATGTATTTTCATTACTTCTGTTCCAATTAATCTTGTCCTTACGAAGTGCATTAAACATCCTATGAGTTCAGGTTCTTATATTAGATGACCTTCCCATAACGGAAGATTCTATGTGTAGAGGTTAAGTTTGTAGTCACCATTGTCGCGTTGACAGACATCTCCAGGCAGACATACAATAGCAATGCTATATCTAGGGGTGCCATTTGGAGAGAGAGGGGAGCAGTTGCCCCATATTCTCGTATTTCATAATACCTTTTAATTTTAGGACCAATAAACACATCTAAAATGTATACTTTGCGCCACCGCTTTCATTTAACGATTTTCCAGCCTGTACCTACAATCTTGGCCAAAATATTTGCATCCTGTTCTATATTTATATTATTGTCTACATGAACGAAGTAGTTATTTGGTAAATGCTCGATTATTAACAGAGAAGATAGTAGCCAAGTATGGTCGCCGTGCACGCCCCCCCCCCATAAGAGTGTGAAAGGTGTATATTTTTGGTCCTTGGAGTCTAACGATCAATATAAGCGCTGCTACCAACAAATAAACTGGGTTGAACTATCTGTTTGGCCTGTTTATTCATAGGTGGGGTCTTTCCGCTCTTAATCTGATTTCTGGCGCTCCAAAAACAAGGGGTCATGTTAGTCCCTGACCTCATATGTCTATTTTTATAAACTCTTTCATTGAAAGCATTATACCAGATAAAGGTGGAATAAATTTCCTTTCAAGTGATGTATTATATGTACATATTTTAAAAACATAAACACTTTAACTGGATTTCTGAAAATTGTACATAAAAACTGCGTATGACCGTTATATGAGAAAAAGTAAATATTGCTATACTAAGTCTGTATTCTAAAGAAGTTTGAATATGGCTCTCTTGTGAAAACATACTTTCAACCTTTTTAAAGATACCTAAAACTTTGGTTTTCAGATTAATATTTGCGTTTTTAGGTCAAGTAAAGAGCACCTACTCTGGACTTCTCATATGCGTGTTTTAAGCCCGTTCATATAGGCATTGAGCTGTCTGTGGTTCTATGGTTTATAACTTGACCAAGTGAAGAAACTTAAACTGGAAACAATGGAGAACATAAATAAGTCTGTGAAACTCAAAACCACAGAAAACAAGGTCGTGACCTACAAACAACACAGCAATGTAGCGATTCAGCTGTTGGTCAAGTCCCAATCAAACAAAACCATTGGTGTTGAAGAACTGATGAAGTACCCTTTAAGTCCTGACCCTTACAACATTGGTACTGCTGGTGGTTATTTGGCAAAAACCGATAAATCTAAAGCATTTCACTATCTAATGAAGGAAGTTGATGATGTCAATCTCCTTGTTAAGTCGACAACACTTTTGGTTGTAGATGGTAATGCTGTGTTCCACTCCTTGATAGAAATCCCTGAAAACTTCAGATATGTCTCATAGAATATTCAATAGCCTGCCGAAGAAGATGGATCTGGTATTCAGTATTGAAGGATCAATCAAACAAATAGAACGAGACAGACGTGGTTGCAATTATAAATTGATCATCCGAGGCCAAATGACGAAAAAAACCTGCAAACTGGAGGAACTTCATTCTCAACAGTGAAAACAAACACAAAGCTAATTGCCATTCTCTATGAAACAGAAAACTGATATCAGTCGTTGAGGGCCATTGCTACATGCTTGAATCAAGTGATGAGAGAACAACATTGAGAACGGAGTTGCCAACATTGTACTAAACCCAAGCGGAAACTGACACATGAGGAATTTTGTACTGTGTCTATGATCAGGATCATGAATATGAAATTGTCCACATCAGAAGTCCAGATACAGATATATTATTCATAGCTCTACATCATGCAATGCAACTCCAGATCATTATTCTGTTTGATACAGGCACAGGAAACAATAAGAGACTCATTAATGTATCAGAACTAGTTCATGAATATGGCCAAGAATTTTGCATAGTACTGATGGTTCTGCACGCTTTCATACATTCTGATACAACAAGTGCCTTCAAGGGTATTGGTAAAGTGCGACCAACCAAACTGCTGCAGAAGATGCCTGCCTTCCAAAGTGTTCTAGGCGAAGATGGGAATCCTGGTGACATAGAGGCAGGTTTAGAAGAACTGACATGCGTAATGTACGGAAAATCCCATTTCAAAAGTGTTGATGACCTGCGTTTCGCCATTCTCAAGGAGAAATGTAGGGGTGAAGATGGAAGTGTCAGTCTGAATCACAATATCGACCTTAGTCAGCTACTTCCATGTCAGAAAGTGTTACGTCAGCATATCAGACAGTGAATTATCAGGTTAGAATCTGGAAGTGCGCCAATGTCTCTCAACCAGATGTACCACCACCATCAGAAGCCCACGGATGGACAGTCATCAATGGAAAACTTGAGCATCTGTGGTTTGATGGACACATGTTCCCATCAGAGCTGGCCGAAGAAGTTGAATCGAGTGAAGATGATAGTTACTCTGATGAAGATGACGATGACAAAGATGATGGTGACATTGAGTCAGATGGCTTGGTCTCAGACAGAGACAGTGAGGATTATTAAGTTCCCTGTCAAGTTTTGTACATATGAAATCTTGTACACAGAACTTATACGTAGACCATTGCTCATGTACATGTAATATTTACAGTATTGTGATTTATGTAAATCTAGTTCATCAATTTAGTTTCAATACACTAACTTTGTTTCATTTTCTTCATTTGTGGTGTACTCTAGTCGAGTACATTTGTTTGTATCTGATGACTAATGACTAATTATTGTTTATATTTGTTACTTACATTGACTGTTTTGTTGTATTATAACTTTAGATTCTGAAGTGAATACTTTTGTGAATATTAATACTGCTGTGATACTAGTATAAGATGATCAGATCCTTGAATTCACTTTCAGTTCATACGCTTTTGTTCCATTCGTACAGCATTCAAGAACTTTTGTTTGCGTCAGATGTTGAAATGATTTTTATTTTGTTTACTTTGTTACATGCAGTGACTATTATGTTGTAATAAAATTTTACAATCAGGAATGAATACTTTGTGAACACTTAGCTTAGTGTGATGATGAACCATCGCTATGCTTCAAAAACACGCATATGGGAAGTCCAGAGTAAGTGCCCTTTACTTCACCTAAAAATGCAAATATTCATCTGAAAACCAAAGTTTTTGGGTATTTTTAAAAAGGTTGAAGGCATGTCTTCACAAAGGAACCATATTCAAACGATACATGGGAAGAAAACATCTTTAGAATACAGACTTGATATAACAATATTTACTTTTTTCACATATAATGGTCATACGCAATTTTTATGTACAATTTTCAGAAATCCAGTTAATGTGATTTTTTTAAAACATATGTACATATAATACATCACTTGAAAGGAAATTTATTGCACCTTTATCCGGTATAATGCTTTCAATGAAAGAGTTTATAAAAATAAGCATATGAGGTCAGGAACTAACATGATCCCTTGTTTTTGGAGCGCCAGAAATCAGATAAAGAGCGGAAAGACCCCACCTATGAATAAACAGGCCAAACAAATAGTTCAACCCAGTTTATTGTTATTAACATCGCTTATATTGATCGTTAGACTCCGAGGAACAAAAATATACCCCTTTCATACTGTTATGGGAGGGGTGCATGGCAACGATATTTGGCCCCTGGACTAGTAGTGTATGATCGGACATACATGTACGAGTTGCTATTCTGGTCTGTATAAGTTGTGTAACGAATTTGTTATTATATATTTATTTTAATATCAACGTTTGTTTGAATTAAATTT